>NC_053125.1:25159009-25459009 GCF_010015445.1 Perca fluviatilis | reverse complement strand
ACAGCGACTCTAGGGGTCGCTGTTTGACAAAAACAATGGAAAAGGGGGGGGTCACGTGATGCTTGCAACTAGATAGATGCACTTTTTTCGCCTCCCCACTGGATCGACGCAAAATGAGAGCTAAACTGGCACACCCGAACACACATGAACGTTGTGGTTTTGGCGACTGTGACCGAGTAGTAGCTAGCCTCTTGAGCTTGCAAGTCGGAGCAGTGGCGCGTGTAAACGGTCGTTGAAATAGAGCCTAGTTTGTTGATTGTAAAAGACATATATGGTGTTTTAGTGGTTGGATATTGGTAGGCCTATAGGACTGAGTGTTGTGGGGAACAGCTAGTGGGAAGATCGGCCGACGGCCTGTATAGGTCAAGTATTGGTGTTTCTGCTTTGTTCTCTGCAAACTCTGTCAGGATGGCAGGGACGGAGACTGATGGTGGCGAAAGTCGTTTGATGTTGATTGAGGATGAAGAGAGAAGGGAGGGTGATTGGAAAGAGGTAGTGAGTAGAGCAAAGAAGGATTATCGGATAATTTGTCTGTAGATGAGAGAAGAGGCAGAGAAAATACGAAAGCGGACAATATGGAGGCTCCATCAGGAAAGTTAAGTTTGATGGTGATGGTCTGAGTATCCCTTTCAGTATGGGGGAATTGAGGAAGGCACTGGATAAGTCGGGTATGACTGCACCTAGTAAAGATAAGGTTTGTTATAGCATGATAAAGCATTTAAATTCTGATGGCCTGGAGAAATTATTGTTGCTATATAACAAAGTTTGGGAGGAGGGTAAAAATGCCAGAGAGTTGGAAAGAGGCTCTAATTGTCCCAATAAGGAAACCAGGTAAAGATTCAAGCAGGCCTGGGAATTATAGACCAATTGCATTGACATCACACATTTGTAAATTAATGGAGCGTATGATAAATGAGAGGTTAGTACATTGCATAGAAAGTAGAGGCATGATGGCAGCTCATCAAAGTGGTTTTCGGAAAGGTAGGAACACTATGGATCCAGTGGTGTGCTTAGAGGATGAGATAAGGAAAGCCCAAGTAAATAAAGAGACAGTGGTTGCAGTGTTTTTTGATATTGAGAAAGCCTATGATATGTTATGGATTGAGGGGCTTCTAATAAAGTTACATATGATCGGAGTTGGAGGGAATATGTTCAACTGGATAATGGATTTTCTGGATAGAAGGGCCATACAAGTGAAGATAGGTTCTGAGTTATCAAGCATGTTTGTTGTTAAAAATGGGACCCTTCAAGGGAGTGTAGTGAGTCAGACGTTTTTCTCTATTATGATAAATTATGTTTATGTGAATATTCCGATGGACATAGGCAGATCACTGTTCGCTGATGACGGAGCTGTGTGGAAAATAGGGAGAAATATTGACTATTTGATTAAGAAAATGCAGGATGCAGTTACACGAGTTGCAGAATGGGGATTTAAATTTTCAGTGGACAAAACTAAATCTATGTTCTTTACAAGGAAGAAACTCCATGGTTTTAATTTGACACTATATGGAAATAACTTGGAGAGAGTTGATACTTTTCGTTTTTTGGGTGTGTATTTTGATATGAGACTGACGTGGAAAGAACATGTTAGGCATGTTGTTAGTAAATGTAAAAAGGTGATCAATGTTATGAGATAAGTATATCTATCAAGTCTTAATACGATGGAGGTTGGACTATGGCAGTATTGTATATGGCTCAGCAGCTAAATCTGTATTCTCAGAGACCTGGATGTTATTCAGGCCCGTGCTCTGAGGATTTGTTTGGGGTCGATGAAAACTGCACCGGTTTGTGCTCTGCAAGTTGAGACAGGTGAAATGCCGTTGTGGCTCCGTAGAAAACAGCTTATGGCCAATTACTGGATAAATTTAAAAGGCCATGATGAAAGGCATCCTACTAAGAGGGTATTGGAAAATTGTTGGGAAAGGGGTAAAGCGCGAAAGGCAAGTTTTGGATGGATAGGCGAGGAAATAGCAGAGCAGATGAAAGTCCAAGGAATTGAATTCTGTTCAACTGTTCTGTGGCCTGTGAGGCCAGCCTGGATGCTGAATATTGCTTATGTAGATCTGGAGCTGCTGACTATCAAGCGGAGGAATAAGACAGTAAACATAGTTCAAGAATACTACAACTATAGAGATGGACAGTATGGTGATTATGTACAGCTTTTTACTGATGGCTCAAAAGATTTACTGACAGGAGCAACAGGGACAGCAGTGGTGATTCCCAGTTATCAGACTGGAGTCAGTAGGAGAACTTCAGATTATTTAAGTGTGTATGCAGTTGAAATGCTTGGACTTCTATTAGCCGTGCAATGGGTGGAAGAGGTGAGGGTGCGTACCGTACTCATTTGTAGTGACTCAGTGTCAGCGCTATTAAGTCTCAAAGCAGGATCAGCCAGGAATCACCAAGAACTAGTGTATGAAATTTTGTTTATAAATTCAAGGCTCGTTGATCAGGGTGTAACTGTGGTGTTCATGTGGGTCCCTGCACATGCAGGAATACCAGGTAATGAGCGGGTGGATAAATTGGCAAAGGAGGCGGTCAAGAAGGGAAGTGTGGAACTGAATAGTAAACTATCAAAATCAGAGGGGAAAAGCATTGTGTAGGAAGAAATTTCAAACAGTGGCAACGCTATTGGGATGGTGGAAGTAAAGGGAGACACTTGTATACAATACAAAAGAAAGTAGGAGGGGTGAGGTACAGTGGGTCTAACCGGCAAGAACAAGTAATTATCAGCAAATTGAGAATTGGTCACAGTAGGTGGAACAGTACACTTTTTATGTTGGGAAAACATCCGACTGGACATTGCAGTTTGTGTGAGGAAATGGAGACAGTCGAGCGTGTCCTGATGTCATGCAGGAAATATATTCGGGAGAGAGAGGTCATGTTTGCTGGATTACGTAAATTAGGACCAGTGGAACTCAGGTTTACAGATGTTCTTGAAAGTGGAGTTACCATGAATGGAAGGCAGTATTTATTAGCATTTTTGAGAGGCACTGGACTACTTAGGAAGTTATAGTATAATGTATTGACGTGAATAAATAGGTAATGGGTAATTACCAATAGGAGGCAGTAATGCAACGACTTGGATGCCAACTGCCGTTAAAATCTAAAGAAGAAGAAGAAGAAGAAGCAAAATAACTACTTCAAGTAATAATTTAGCCGTGTGACTCACCGCAACAGCTGTAATAAGTGTCAACATGTCCCTGGATAACTTTTTTGCACCGCCCGTATCGAGTAAGAAGAGAGACGGACAAAAGAAAACGACTAGCAAGGCTAATGCTAATAGCATTGCTAACGTCGCGTCTGCTGCTAGCCAAGCCGACACTGAACACAAAGAGGCTGAGCATGATACGGAGCAGGCGGCTACGGAATGTGAAGCGGAGCCGGAGGATGTCAACCCCCAAAGAGACAACATATTAGTTGAGAGAGTGACCACCAACATCGCTGAGATGCTAGACACCAAACTTGCTGCTGTTGTTAAACCAGTTACGGAACTGTCTCAGAAGTTAGACGGCATTTTGGAAAGAGTGACGGCTATGGAAAAGCGCGTATGTGATCTTGAGGACGTGTCAACGGTGACTGAGCCGAGAATCTTTGGAAAATGCTCTCAAAAAAGCACTGGAACGCCTTGATAATTATGAGAATCAAAGTCGTCGCCAAAATATTAAGATCACAGGGCTTAAGGCTGGCTTTGAGGGTAAAGATCCAGTTACGTTCTTTGAGAAATGGATTCCTGAAGTTCTGGATATGCAGCAGGACAGGGTCAAGATTAAGAGAGCCCATCACACGGGACCCGCGCTTGGAGGAGGAGAGAAGTGGTCCTCGGGCGGTCCTAGTGAGATTACACAATTACACGATAAACAGAAGATCCTTAATGCAGCGAGGAACAAAGGCAGGCTGACAGTGGAAGGTCGGGAGGTGTCCTTCTACCAAGATTTCTCGGCTGAAGCGATCAAGAAGAGGCAAGAGTCGGGAAATGCTCGGCGGAGGTTATGGGAAGCGGGCATCAGATACGCTTTAGTATACCCAGTGTTTCGGTTTAACTGGTTTTTGAATTAACTGGTGATAGAGGCAGATGTGGTGTAGGCGTGGCCTTTCAGGACCCATTCCCGACTAACCAGGAAATAAACATTCTTATAGCTTCGCCTCTATTTTACATTCATTTGTCGGAGTCTTGTGAAACTTGACGATAGAAACAAGTTGCTGAGCATTAATTCTGGTCCCGACAGACATTCATCCAAACACTAGCCGTTGTCGTTGCGAAATATCATCCGTTGTCTAGCGACTGTGTCTCTTACTGCAAGCCACGGAGACACCCAGATCGACTTGTGAATTTACATTAGTAAACACTTCACCATTAAAACAACACTGTATCAAAATGTAAGCAAACTGGGATATGATATATTGTAGGAAAAATAAATGTCTTAATGTAAGTAATTAGCTGGGGAAGTTTCATGTTAATCTGTTATTTATTTTTACCCTATCACATAATGCAAGTTGTATGGGAATTTGTAATATTTAAAGGCTGTTTTCTCATACTACTAGAGTCAGAAAACTCAACTGCAGTAGCACTTACACATACATGTCTGTTTAAGCATTATCCACACAAATACGACACATACTGTATGAAAGGAAAAAAAAATAAAATGAAAAAATGCTGGGATTCGAACCTTGGATGTCATGGACAAAAAAATTGACAGACTGACTTACACATCATCTATACCACTACACTATACACCACTGAAATGGTTTTGTGATTTATATCTATATATTGGACTCCAATATTAACACAGGTTAACATATGAGAGAAATATACGCCCATGTTAAC
This sequence comes from Perca fluviatilis, assembly GCF_010015445.1. Classification (NCBI taxonomy): domain Eukaryota; kingdom Metazoa; phylum Chordata; class Actinopteri; order Perciformes; family Percidae; genus Perca; species Perca fluviatilis. Next base: position 25,454,181 of record NC_053125.1, on the reverse strand, counting down.
TGGTGATATCACAATTTAACATGGGCAAATGCAAACCTAGAAACTGTAAAGTAGGTTCATCTTTGCCTCACATACCGAAAACTAACTGATGTACAACAAACTGGCATGACCCTACTTAAGATTTTATTCCGTTTTGTAAAATGAAACACGTCAGTCATGCGTCAACTGATTATAGTTGTGTTTAATTTATGTCTGTGTCGACCCAGAATCGCGCTTTTTGTGTTATGGTAGCCTATACACTATTGTTATGACCACATGGCCATTGGATGTTTTGAAGCAAAGTGCTGATCCTCGTTTTCTCTCGGGCGACTTAGTGTTATCTTAGTCTCGGTTAAGTTATGAAGTGAGTTGCAGCAAAAGTCTAGTGATCTGAAGTGAAGAACATATGAAGCTTATTTTCTCACAGTTTGACTTTTATTCATCCCACACACAATTTTGCCTACTTTGACGACAAAAAATGGTCATTATGGTATATGATTACAAAACTTTGATGTATGCTACTCGAGAGAGTTTGATAACATTCAGATGTTGCTGTTTCAGATTCCTAATATGGGTCATATGAAATTAAACACAACTATAATCAGTTGACTTGCGGCCCAGGTTGAAGAGACTGTTTGTGCTGAGATGGGCCTACACATTAAAGGGAAATTTCACCGCTGGAAAGCTGAATATATCTTTAAATTGGGTCACTAATGTAGTAGAAATGTGAAAAGAAAATTGAAAATGGTGCCTTCTAGGCCGAGATAAGCCAGAAAATGTGTTTTTGGCTCATATGGATGAAAGACACCAAATCCCAGAATGCACTTGCTTTGCTGCTGTATGAGGCCACTCCCAAGCCATGCCTACCCTTTACAGACAGACAGTGAGACGATCAACTCAACAAGTGTTTTTTATTGTCATTTCAACATATACACGAAAAAACGTTTCACCGTGGCTCAAGTGGTGTTACACATTTAAAACATGCTTTTTTGCCACAGCTGATACATTATCTGGACTTCTTTCAGCGGATTGATTGATAGCTCCAGAGTGAACAGAACTGTGTCCATGGCAACGCTCTGTTATGCATGGCAACGGTGTGTTATCCTTAGCAGTGGTCTGTTATCAAGAAATAACAGACCGCATTCTACATTAGAATTCAACCAAGCCATGTAATAAAAGAAGGCTAACACATAGCTACTAGCATTAGCTCTTGGTGGGCTGTGGTATAAACATCGAGTATAAACACAGCCGTACATTTGCGTGGGATGTAGCTAGAATTGTCGGCATTTTACAGTCACAAACTCCACCAGCAGTTAGCAGTTAGTTGGATACAAATCACCCCATTTCTGCAACAGGCAGTCCGGGGTAACACGGCCCACCTCCACTAGTAGTCTTACCCGGTGACAGCAGGCTGGATTGTCCACAGCAATATTTCCACAACAACAAAAACACAGCACAGCAGTCTCTGAACTCACGTTGGGAGTTTCGTTGAAGTTGGATGTAGTCCAGTTTGTTTAATGAGCAGACACATGCAAGCAGGATTGGTGGAACAGGTGGCCGGCTAGCGTTAGTTTTCCACCGGCACACTCGTTCAACGCTCCCCGCTGATGAGTTCCGTTTACCGGCCACAGGAATCGAGCACCACCGCTGGTCTCCATGCAGGCGAAGCTCGCGTAGTGTGTGGAGTATTGCGTCTGTAATAAAGTGTCCTGCATATTCTCCGATGTGTTCCAATGTATCCCAGTGGTACACGTGTGTGGTAGTTTGAATGCACATAATTGTTGTTCTAAAATTTCCGTCGGGATGAACAGTTTCTGCTCCTGCTGAGAAGCTAAGCGAGGATTCAAGATGGCTGACACTCGTTTTTTCCTCGTCAATCTCCGGAAAAAGCCGACAGTCCAACCCCTTTGGGCTATGCGGAAGTGGCTCCTAATACAGGCTGTAGTCTTTTGCCTCTGGGCAAAAAAGCCTCAGATGACGCAAAAATCGTCATTTTGCGTCATCTGAGGCTTTTTTCCAGACCCACAATACAGAGATCTCCCCTCTCAGGGGGACATGAGGGAGGGAAGCATGGTCATTCAAAAATACTACCGGGTTTCTACTGATACAAAGCTTAATGCTAATCGGTGAAGTTTCCCTTTAATAACAATGATAAATGATCACGTTTGCGCATGACTGACGTGTTTAATTTTTACGCCCAAAATGGAATAAAGTGTTAATGAGTACAGGCATAATGAATATTAAAAAATGTGGTTGTGAAGAGGCTGTAGCTTAACATAACACATCTACGTAGCCTACAGAAATATAATTCAATTCCTATTTTAAATGCCTATGTATCACAAGTTAATCTGAGCGGATCACATTTTGCCACAACTGACAGCTGTCTCCACGCTGCGTTCAGCTGCGTGTAAAAACCTCAAATGTAGTTTATGTTTTACTTACAGGCTGTATTTAAATATTAACAGATCTCAAAACACTTAATCCATGTTGTACTCTTATTGAATTAAGTTGTGATGTCGTTGCAAGAACGAAGACTGACAACGTAGGTGGCTGTGTCGATGCCTGTTCACAATTGGCTACTGCAAACGTTAGTGTGTTTTCCAAAACTTTTCCGTTATCAGTGTTATATTTGTAGCCTATCATTCCGTTAATAATCTGACTTCAAGTTGATTTGAGATGCTTTCATACAGGGATAAGTGAAACATACTTTCTGAGGTGTTTGCACGTAATGTTTGTGGCGATAGCAACGCCAGATTAACTTGTGACACAACTTCTATCCCGTTGATTGTGTTTTATATTGAATTCTACGGACGTGCATCATTCTCATCACTATGGTAGTCTACGCTATTACTCATTCATCACATTTGGACAGGACTGTCAAACTCCCATTTTATAGCGATTTGGATATTAGGCGCAGGTGTGGAAAGGTGAAATATCAGGTTTATGCTGGTGTCTTTGTTGTTAGCTTGTTTGTTATCTATAATAGGCCTAGGCCTACCTATAGTTTGGACACCGTTTTATAACTAACTAAAGCGTGAATGTCACTAGATAATCTAAAAAATCGGTGTGTCCGTGCATGGTTTACAGTCAGAGACCGTGGTAGAGACACACAACGTTACACTCGCCAGACAACGAGTGATATTTTAGTAACAAAAATGGCTCATTTATTCATGTATATTTGTGGGATCCAAAACTACTGTCCCAGCAACCCGTTCCTACTGTAATGTTTTCAAATGAATGTGAAAAAGAGGCGAATTGATCAGAATTGTTTACTGCAGCGGTGCAGCCCCGCCAGCAACACATATCACCAGTTAATTCAAAAACCAGTTAAACCGAAACACCGGCCGTAATACGAATCTTTCAGCAGGACGGGACTACGAAAACACTTTCCAACATGAAAGACGTCAACAATTACATTAAAGGACCGACTGAGAGATTAGACACAGGTAAATAAATTAGACTGTCTTCCGGTAATAGCAACATTTGGCTATTAATAAGCTTCGATGACAAATGACAGAATTTAAAAAGCGTTTAAACGAGTGCTTTGACAAATAATACTGGGCTTCATTCTCTGTTATTTTATGTTATGGGTTAAGACACTCAATCCGTAGCTGTTTAAATGTATGCTTTAATTAGTGTTATCACATGGCTTATTACATTGACCAACGACCCAGCTGGGAAGGTTTTTTTGTTTTCTTTTTTTTTTATTCGCAATCCTTTTTCTGGCTTGCTAAGACCCCAGTCGGATACTCCTTGATAAGAGTATGACGAAGTTTGTTTTTGTTTTTTGTAGCTTCCACCTTTTAATAGGTTTGTGGATAGTTAGGTTATTGTTTGTTACCTCAAGAAGTGTGTTTTGTTTTTGCTTGGAATTGTTTACGTTTTCTTTATCAGCACAGGCAGAGTTAAATGTTGGGATTGGACTAAACGTACTTATTTCTACCTTTTTGAATACAGCATTAAGTACATAATGTATATTATATTTCGTAATGAGTATTATAATTTGTACTTGGAATGTTAAGGGATCCAATAATCCAGTGAAAAGGAAAGCTATCCAAAACAGTCTAAAAAAGGACAAAATCCAAATAGCCTTTTTACAGGAAACACACCTCAGCGACAATGAATATAATAAATATCTCCGGGAGAGGGTTGGTCAGGTTTATTACTCATCTTATTCAACAAGTAAGAGGGGGGTAATAATATTGATACACAAAAACTTGCCGTTTGTTGTTACAGACACATATAAGGATACAGAGGGGAGAATCGTTTTGACCAAAGGAATGCTATATGGGGAAATTATTTTGCTGGGTAGCATCTATAGTCCTAATGTAAACGATGATGATTTTTCTACCTTACTTTTTGACCGGCTTGTTGAAATGGACTCCTCAAACATTTTGATAGGAGGCGATTTTAATTGCTCTCTTTGTCCTTTTTTGGACAGGAGCCCAGCTCAGAACAGTCAGTCTAAAAGTGCAAGATCGCTTAATAACGCATTAGAAGAAATCGGCCTGTTAGATATTTGGAGGCATTTGAACGCTCAACACAAAGCTTTACATTTCACTCCTTACCTCATTCATCAATGTCCCGCATTGACTATATATTTATCTCAAGGCATTTGGCCTGTCTAGTGGAGAAGTCAGATATAGGAGTTATTGCCATTTCTGATCACGCTCCTGTCAGTTTAGAGAAGCAACCGGCCAGACAACTAAAGCAAACTATTTATTGGACGTTAAGCAGGCTATTACTTTTTGATGACAATTTTATTAAACTATTAGAAGAACAGACAGATTTGTATTTAAACATCAATGATAAAGAGGACACTGACCCTAGAATTGTATGGGATGCTTATAAAGCCTACATGAGAGGGGTTATAATCTCATATAAAATCTGTAAAAAGAAGGAACGAATAATACTACAAAATGGCCTTGAAAAAAAAATTAAAAGACTGGAAGAAGAATATTATGCATCAAAATCAGACGAAGTCCGTAAGGAATTAAAGACATCCAGGGAAATGTTAAGTGACTTAATGACAAGGAAAGTTGAGAAGGATATGTTATTTGCACAACAAAGACTATTTGAATTTGGCAATAAGCCAAACAAATTCTTGGCGAGGCTGGCAAACAATGCTTTTCGGCATCCATTGTTTCAATGGACGCCAAAAAAGCTTTCGACCGCGTTGAATTGGACTACATGTTCGAAGTGCTAAGAAGATTTGGTTTTAAATCCACTGTTATAGATTGGGTGAAGATCTTGTACAATATGCCTGTAGCCTCTGTCTTGACAAATGGTCTTTTATCCGCACAATTTAAACTTACACGCGGTACTGCTCAGGTCAGTCCTTTATCACCTTTGCTTTTCTCCCTGGCTATAGAGCCGCTTGCGATAGCTGTCAGACAGAATATAAATATATGGGGGAACTTTAATAGGAACAAAACAGCACAACATTTTATTATATGCCGATATTCTTTTAACTCTGACAGATCCCGATAAATCAATTCCAGCATTGATTGATTGTATTAAAGAATTTGGACAAATATTGGGGTATAAGGTAAATTTTGAAAAGTCAGAAATAATGCCTTTAACAAACAGTGGTCAGGCCGAGCCTGCTTATGTTAAACCTTTCCACTGGGCACCTAAATGATTTAAGTATCTAGGAATAAAAATCACACCCAGAGTTGGTCAGCTGTATGCGGAGAATATCAATCCTTTAATTAGTCACATAAAAGAAAAATTTACAAGTTGGAAAAAGCTTCCTTTATCAATGCTTGGTAGGATTAACCTTACTAAAATGGTACTACTTCCAAAAATGTCTTATCCAGTGTCAATGCTTTTTGTGTTTTTGAATCCAAATGATCTTAAGGACATTAATAAATTGATATCAGACTTTATCTGGGCAGGCGGAAAACCTAAGCTTAAAATGGATACTCTACAACTTCCAAAGCAACAGGGTAGATGGGGCTTACCAAAGATTGATTCATGCTAGAATTGTTTCAGAGTGGGCAATTGAACATGATGTGACACCTTGGCTTGAGATTGAAAAAGTAATTAGCCAACCCTTCTGTCTTATAAACGTATTAGATAAACGTGCAAGAGAACTGCCACCTGCTGTTAAAGACAATTACCTAATTAATAATGTTATCAAGACATGGAGTATTTTGAAGAAATTATTTGGGAAGTCTCAGGCTCTCAATCCTGGTAGATACCCCAGATTTAACAGCAGAGGGCGCTGGTCTCAATCTCAAGTCATGGCAAGAAGCTGGTATCAGGAGAATGTATGATCTGTGGGACAAAGGTAAATTTAAGACATTTGAAGATATAAGATCTCAATATAATATACCTGCCAAAGACTTCTACAAGTATCTCCAGATCAGGCATTATGTAAAATCAAAGACCGGATCCCTGGAGCTACCAACGAACATTTACCTGCTTGAAAAAACTCTACTGGACTGTCGGAAACGTGGACGTTTTGTGTCTAGATTCTACTCTGAGTTACAAACTCTAACGGTAGAAAAACTGAAACACTTACGAACAACTTGGAATATGCTGCTTAAAATGTCAATTGACTTTGAGTCGTGGGAGGAAGTAGTAAGACTGCCTTCTAGAATATCAATCTGTAATAGATACAAAGAAATGCAGTTCAATATTCTACATAATGTTTACATATCACCTTATATATACAGTAAGTACACTCCAGGTGTTTCTCCGAACTGTCCTAAATGTAACTCAGCTAAGGGCACTAGATATCACTGTCTTTGGGAGTGCAAAGTCATCAAGGTATTCTGGCAGGCAATATGCAGTGAAATCATTTTGGTGATAGGACAGGCAGCCCCACTCAGCCCACTCATGTGCCTACTGGGGTTTATACCTGACCCTATGAGAGCTCACAAAGAGACTGTTCAGTTTCTCCTAATGCTGGCTCGAAAGGCTATAATGGTCAAATGGGTTGGTAGCGATGCCCCCTCTATTCAGATGTGGAAATCTCTGATATCTGAAGTTGTAACTCTAGAAAGGTTGAGGTATTGTCTCAATGGTAAATCGCACCTGTTTAAAAAATGGGAGAATATTTTAAAGTGTCTGAAGATTAAAAGGCCATAAACACAAACTTGATAAAATGTAGGTACAACCATATGATGAGATGCTGTATGTAAATTGTCCACATGCCCATAGATATGGTTATTAATATTATTTTCTGTGCTTTTCTCTAGCTTCTGTGTTTCTGCTTTTGTTTTAATATGTTTCTGTTTGAAATAACCAAAATGTTTAATAAAAAGAATATATATATAAAACAACGGAAACTGCATAGTATGCCTCTAAATATATATTTATTTTTCCTCATATTGCGACATAACCAACTGAGCTGTATTAATTATGTTATTCAGGTGCTGGCAGAGTGGAAACAGTGTTGGACTTCTGCAATCTCAGGTGAACAAACCCAATAATGTCTTCAACAATTAAAAAATCTAATGATAATGAAATAATGTGAAAATCAGACATGTAATGACTAAAGTGCCTTTTTTTGCCTTTTAGAACACAAGCCTTCTGAACTCCAAGAAGAAGCTTGAGTCTGACCTGGTCAAGGTCCATAGTGAAGTGGATGACACTGTTCAGGAAGCAAGAAATGCAGAGGAGAAGGCCAAGAAGGCCATCACTGATGTAGGCTTATACTTCATTTGTTCTTATTTTCACTCCAATATGTTCAAGATATTTCTCACTAACATTTTATGCTGTCTCTTGGCTCTAGGCTGCTATGATGGCTGAGGAGCTGAAGAAGGAGCAGGATACCAGCGCTCACCTGGAGAGGATGAAGAAGAACCTGGAGGTCGCTGTGAAGGACCTGCAGCACCGCCTGGATGAGGCTGAGAACCTGGCCATGAAAGGTGGCAAGAAGCAGCTCCAGAAACTCGAGTCCAGGGTATGAAAGTCACGTTAAGAATTTGCACAACTGAAGCAAGACTTTTGGAAAAGAAAGACAGATACTTATTGTCTTGTTATTTGAAGGTGCGTGAACTGGAGGCAGAGGTTGAGGCTGAGCAGAGACGCGGAGCAGATGCCATTAAGGGTGTCCGCAAATATGAGAGGAGGGTGAAGGAGCTCACCTATCAGGTACAGTCACTTTGATAGTTACCATGTACAGTACAAAAATGATCTAATATATTTCCATTAAAAATACACATGCAAATCTATATTGCTTATTACAGACTGAGGAGGACAAGAAAAACGTTGCCAGGCTGCAGGATCTGGTTGACAAACTGCAGCTGAAGGTCAAGGCCTACAAGAGGCAGGCTGAGGAGGCGGTAAGGACAAAATATACATTTTCAACACTGAAAGTTTGACAAGATATCATAGTTATTTTAATGTACAGTAGTACTGTGGAACTTTTTGAAAAGAAATTTCTATGTCTTGTATTTCAGGAGGAGCAGGCCAACACTCATCTGTCCAAGTGCAGGAAGGTTCAGAATGAGCTGGAGGAGGCAGAGGAGCGCGCTGACATCGCAGAGTCCCAGGTCAACAAGCTGAGGGCAAAGAGCCGGGACTCTGGCAAGGTAAATACATCCATCAGTTTAGTGAAAAATAACCAACAAAGCAATTATTCTTTGATGTATATCTGTCAATATGTTAGAGCAGATTCTTTACAGTATTATATTCATCTTATAAAGCATTATATTTAAATACTATAAAATTAACAGATCACAATTATTGTCCCCTATCGCTTATTCAAACACACAAACCATTTCTGTGTTTTTTAACAGGGAAAAGAAGCAGCAGAATAAAACACACAAGAGTTTGGCTGTGTTGAATCACATAATATGAAATAATTCATGCCGAAACAATAAAGATTAAACTGTTGCTATTAAATTCTGTCTGTAATACTTCCATATCTTTGCTTCTCTCAAAGGTAGTTGTGAGATTTGAATAACACTTTTTTGGGGACTTGGGAAAATTAAAAAGATTAAAATCAAAGAGCACTGTTTTGTGTCAGGGTGGTTACTGACACTGAGTGAATATGGCCCAGCCACACCTCGGATATTCCCCCAGCCGTCACTGTAATGAAAACCCAGCCAGTGTCTTAGTGAGCGCTGATATCAGAACATGAACCAAATGGGTGTGATTTCTATAAAAACTAAACGGCCAAGTAATGTAATCGGTGTATGTCCGACCATGGAAAACACGCAGCTTTACGCTTTATACATGTAGCAAATATTCAATAAGAAGATCACACTTACCTGAAAGTCATCCAATCGACTTTTGAAAAGGGCTCAGTAGTAGCATATTCATCTTGCTGTTAAAATCGACGAAAATATTGGCTAAAATTTTTTGTTTTTAGCATGGGAAGGGAGAGAAGCAGAAACTTCTAAAAAAAACACATTTTAGTGAAGTCCCAGTATTACCAGTAGGAACCCTGAAAGGTCTCAGCAGGGGCGTAGAACAAAATGCTGGGCCTTGTAGAAAGACATTTTCTATGGGCCCCTTCCCGTATCCACAGCTATTCATTCTACCATCTTTTTGGGCTCTCCTCTCATGAGGGCCCTGGGTACTCAGTCCCCTTTTTCACACCCAGTCCGACACCCCTGGGTCCCAGACAGTAATAATGGATTCAGACCAGTTCACCATTCAAACCAGTGTTTGGTTAAAGCTCCCAGTCCTCCCAGTAGCCGACCCACACGCTGCAACGCATTATCATCAACGGGTTAGTATGATACTGTCATACACACACACTAAAAAATGTCAAATGTCAAAAAACAACAAAAACACTGGGGGAAAAGAGACAAAAACATCAAAATAATCGTCAAAAAAGCCTCCAAAATGTCAAATTTCTCAATTTGATGAAAAACAGGATTAAGAAGCATTGTAGGAGCCCATACCTGAAACATTTTAATCATTGTTTGAAACTGTGTGTGTGTGTGTGTTTGATTTTATAATACAAAACATTCAGTGAACATCCTATTCAATGAAATCTTAGAAGAGATGCATGATGTATTTTCACTGTACAGTACCTTACACTTGATGTGCCCTAACTATTTCACTACTTTGTTTTTCTCTCGTCTAACATGCAGTACAGTAGCTTGTGTAAATTGTACATTTGCATGAAAATTACATTTTGAAAATTCTTTTTGGACATTTTTATCATTCCCAGAACAGACAAACATATTTTCAATCAATCATATCTGCATATCAATAGTCCACTAAAAGACAATTTGTGACATCCAGGGCAAATCTGAAATCATGGCAAGATTTTCTGGTAACACTTACAGTACAGTATGTACAGTATGTTTCCTAATGTTTAAAGCCATTGGTCTAGGGAGGAACTGGAATCCGCTCCCCGGCTGCTGAAGGCAGGACTAGAGTCTGAGAAACCAGAGTTCCCCCAGTTCCGTTATGGGAAGTGTAGGTGTCAATAATGAGAAGAATAGCGACTAAAACGTGAAAAAAAGCCACAGAGTAATAGAAAAAGCAACTGATATATGTTTAAAAAGCAACAAAAATGTCAAAAAAGACAAGATGAACAAAGTGATGATGAAGAGCTGCAGTTTGGTGAAGTGTCCAGCAGGTGAAGCCAAAGTCTAACAACAAACGTTCCTCTTTATCTGTAAAATAACTGAAGATCAGCAGAGGAGAAGGAGCATAACAACAGGGTTCGAAATGAGGGGGGTCTGGGGGGGTCCCGGACCCCCCATAAGTCATTAGGGACCCCCTATAAGAATTTATTTTTAGATTTTGGGGGGTCCCCGACAGATATTTTTAACATTAAAAATGATTGTGAAAATTATAGGTCTTTAGTGACGTTTTATATTTATAACAATAATTTATTTATTTCCTAGCGCGATTGGGCAGCAATCAGGGCAGCTAATAGCATCACAGATTGTTGTTGTGGTCCTCCGGCGCATACAGTACAGTCTATGGCGCAGACACGTATGTTATTGTTGAACGCGGCAAAAACGAAGCCTCACAAAGAGTGAAATCCCTAATGAAAATCCTGTAAGTGCTTCGATTATGTTTATATCTCCATAATAATTGCTTATTATAGTAAAATATTTGGAGTTGGTGTTCCTATATCAAAAGTTGCATTATCTAACTTAGATACCCAGTGTAACGTAATGATTAGAAGAGTGCGTTTGTCAACGTTTCTTGCTAGCTGTATGTGTATGAAGCATAGGTATGAAGCCAAATAATCTGTCAGCTAACAGCAGACATATAGCAGTTAGACTAGTTATTCAAAGCTAGCATAACAACCTAATTGTCCAGTAGGGTTGGGTACCGAAACTCGGTGCCAATAGGGAACCGGTACCGACGTAAACGGTAGTAACGAGACCGAATAAGAACGAAAGTTTTGGTGCCTCATTTCGGTGCTTGACTTTACACTACACCTGACAGCATGTAACGTTAGCCTACCTTTAGCTAGCAGCTGGATTAAACACCGGTAAAATGCTGACAGCTAACGTTAAACAGTGTAAAGTGTGACTGGATTTCACTGTGGAGGACTTCAACAGCAGGATGTAACAGTCTGCTCTGCAGCGCAGCAGCAGCCGTTGTCGCAATTCATAGATATACAGTATGTTTATATGGTCGGAATTAAACAACACAGATGGTGCGTTCACTTGCAGCTGCCGTTGTCGGAATTAAACAACACAGACGGTGCGTTCACTCGCAGCTGCCGTTGTCGGAATTAAACAACAAAGACGGTGCATTCACTTAAAACAGGTAGCCTCGTGGTGCATTCACAGTATTTGTAAAATACCCTTTTCCCATCTGGGGTTCAACAGCAATTTACTGGTGAAATAAGTTATTGTTATTGTTATAGTTATTACATTATTATTAAATCTTTAATTTTGACCATGGCCTTAGCAATAAACAAGTCACTGACTGTTGTTTACTACCCTTATTTTTTTTCTTCTTCTTTTTATTTTTAACTTTATTGAAAAGTACCGGTTCAGGCACCGTTTAGGCACCGGCACCGTTTTAAAAGTATCGATTTAGCACCGGAATCGAAAAAAAACCAAACGATACCCAACCCTATTGTCCAGTCAGTGATTTTTAATAATGTGGTTACTATTGGATTATTGTCATTTTAATGGCTTTCAGTCATGTTATAATATCTTACTTCTTTTTTTTTTTTAAACGTGTCCCTAAAGATTTTAGTTCAGGTTATAGATTGACTACTTTAAAACAAAGTAAACCATCTAATGTAGGTACAGTCTTTATAGACATAATTATTATTCAATCCAGCGGCTAGTTGTTTTACAAATTCCATTAACATAAGGGATGAGAAATGCCATTTGTATTTGATCAAACCCTTTGAAGGTGCATGGTGCTGCCATAATGAGTACACCTGGTGGATTTAGGTAACTTAGTTAACTTCCTTGCTCAAGGAAAGAATGACCTGTTATCCACTTTGTCATGTCAGGGATTTATATAAGGTGCTGTAACTTTGTTGCTCCAGAATTAGAGGGTTACCTGTTAGATTATAGCCAATCCACTTCTCCAGACACCACTACAATACTGGGACTAGCCCAAACCATGAAAAACATCCCAAGACCATTATCCCACCTTCAAAATATGTCAATATAATTTTGCCTGCAGTATATAGTGTAGCAAGGTAGTCTTCAGTATCTTTTATAATTACATTTTAGGGGACCCCCCAAGAGTCCTAAGTCATTTCGAACCCTGCATAACAATATGTCCAAAAACAACAACAAATAGGCTACGTGTGAAAAAATAAAAAAAATAAATGACAAAACATTGGGGAAAAATTTTCAAATGTCAAAAAGCAACAAAAACATTGGCAGAAGGAACAATGTCCCATTTTTGAGTTTACATGCTAGGGTGGATTCAATTAGAATGAATATCCTCCCTCGTTTCTTGTACCTCTTCCAATGTCTTCCTATCTGGATAACTCAAAAACATTTTGATGAGTGGGATAACATATTGGCAAAATATATTTGGCAAAATAAAAGGGGTGGGATAAAATATCAAACAATGCAATTGATGAAGGAGAGAGGGGGGCTGGGCCTTCCCTGACTCAGGGACTATTATTATGCTGTTCAAGTTAGACCTTTAATCTGTTTATGTTCACCCATTTACTCGGATGGATGATGTTGAAGGGACTACTACGAAAGATATACCCATTATGGCCCTTTTAAATGACAAAAAACTACAAATGAATATCAATATAATTGAAGATGTTATGTATGAGTGTCTTCTGAACTCCTGGAATATCTATCCATCCATCCATCTTCGTCCGCTTATCCAGTGTCGGGTCGCGGGGGGAGCAGCTCCAGCAGGGGACCCCAAACTTCCCTTTCCCGAGCCACATTAACCAGCTCCAACTGGGGGATCCCGAGGCGTTCCCAGGCCAGGTTGGAGATATAATCCCACCACCTAGTCTTGGGTCTTCCCCGAGGCCTCCTCCCAGCTGGACGTGCCTGGAACCCCTCCCTAGGGAGGCGCCCCGGGGGCATCCTTACCAGATGCCCGAACCACCTCAACTGGCTCCTTTCGACGCGAAGGAGCAGCGGCTCTACTCCGAGCTCCTCACGGATGACTGAGCTTCTCACCCTATCTCTAAGGGAGATGCCAGCCACCCTCCTGAGGAAACCCATTTCGGCCGCGTGTACCCTGGATCTCGTTCTTTTGGTCATGACCTCCAGCCTTCATGACCATAGGTGAGGGTAGGAACAAAAACTGACCGGTAGATCGAGAGCTTTGCCTTCTGGTTCAGCTCTCTTTTCGTCACAACGGTGCAATAAATTGAATGTAATATCGCACCCGCTGCGCCGATTATCCAACCAATCTCCCGTTCCATTGTCCCCTCACTCGCGAAAAAACCCCAAGGTACTTGAACTCCTTCACTTGGGGTAAGGACTCATTCCCTACCTGGAGTAGGCACTCCATCGGTTTCCTGCTGAGAACCATGGCCTCAGATTTAGAGGTGCTGATCCTCATCCCAGCCGCTTCACACTTGGCTGCGAACCGATCCAGTGAGTGCTGAAGGTCACAGGCCGATGATGTCATCAGGACCACATCATCTGCAAAGAGCAGTGATGAGATCCCCAGCCCACCGAACTGCAACCCCTCCCCACCCCGACTACGCCTTGATATCCTGTCCATAAATATTACAAACAGGATTGGTGACAGAGCGCAGCCCTGGCGGAGGCCAACCCTCACCTGAAACTAGTCTGATTTACTGCCTAGAACCCGGACACAGCTCTCACTTTGGTCGTACAGAGATTGGATGGCCCTGAGAAGAGACCCCCTCACCCCATACTCCCGCAGCACCTCCCACAGTATCTCCCGGGGGACCCACAAAACACATGTAGACCGGTTGGGCATACTCCCAGGATCCTTGCGAGAGTGAAGAGCTGGTCCGTTGTTCCACGACCAGGACGGAATCCGCATTGTTCCTCTTCAACCCGAGGTTTGACTATCGGCCGAATCCTCCTTTCCAGCACCTTGGAGTAGACTTTACCAGGGAGGCTGAGAAGTGTGATGTAATTGGCACACACCCTCTGGTCCCCCTTTTTAAAAAGGGGAACCACCACCCCAGTCTGCCACTCCTTTGGCACTGTCCCAGACTTCCACGCAATGTTGAAGAGGCGTGTCAACCAGGACAGCCCCTCCACACCCAGAGCCTTAAGCATTTCTGGACGGATCTCATCAATACCAGGGGCTTTGACACTGTGGAGTTGTTTGACTACATCAGTGACGTCCGCCCGGGAAATTGACAATGATCCCCCATCATCCTCCAGCTCTGCCTTTAACATAGATTGCGTATTAGCCGGATTCAGGAGTTCCTCAAAGTGCTCCTTCCACCGCCCTATTACCTCCTCAGTTGAGGTCCCATTCTTACTGTACACAGCTTGGATGGTTCCCCGCTTCCCCCTCCTGAGGTGGCGAACAGTTTTCCAGAAGCACCTTGGTGCCGACCGAAAGTCTTTCTACATGTCTTCTCCAAACTTCTCCCACACCTGCTGCTTTGCCTCTTTCATGGCAGAGGCTGCAGCCCTTCGGGCCCTTCGGTACCCTGCAACTGCCTCCGGAGTCCTCTGGGATAACATATCCTGGAAAGACTCCTTCTTCAGTCGGACGGCTTCCCTGACCACCAGTGTCCACAACAGTGTTCGTGGGTTACCGCCCCTTGAGGCACCTAAGGCCCTCAGACCACAGCTCCTCGCTGCAGCTTCAGCAATGGAAACTTTGAACATTGTACACTCGGGTTCAATGCCCCCAGCCTCCACAGGGATGCACGAAAATCTCCGCCGGAGGTGTGAGTTGAAAGTCTGTCAGACAGGGGCCTCCTCCAGACGTTCCCAATTTACCCACACTACCCGTTTGGGCTTACCAGGTCTGTCCAGAGTCTTCTCCCACCCCCTGACCCAACTCGGTTGACAGCTCCGCCCCTCTCTTCACCTGAGTGTCCAAAACATACGGCCTCAGATCAGATGAAACGATTATAAAATCAATCATTGACCTTTGGCCTAGGGTGCTCTGGTACCAAGTACACTTATGAGCATCCCTATGTTCGAACATGGTGTTTGTTATAGACAATCCATGACTAGCACAGAAGTCCAACAACAAACAACCACTCTGGTTTAGATCAGGGAGGCCATTCCTCCCAATCACACCTCTCCATGTGTCTCCATCATTGCCCATGTGCGTTGAAGTCCCCCAGCAGAACAATGGAGTCCCCCACTGGAGCCCCATGCAGGACTCCACTCAAGGTCTCCAAGAAGGCTGAATACTCTGAACTCCTGTTTGGTGCATATGCACAAACAACAGTCAGAGTTTTCCCCCCCACAACCCTCAGGCGTAGGGAGGCGACCCTCTCGTCCACCGGGGTAAACTCCAACATAGCGGCGCTCAGCTGGGGGCTTGTGAGTATCCCCACAGCTGCCCGGCGCCTCACACCATGGGCAACTCCAGAGAAGAAAAGAGTCCAACCCCTATCCAGGAGTATGGTTCCAGAACCGAGACTGTGCGTAGAGGTAAGCCCCAACAGATCTAACCGGTAGCGCTCCACCTCCCACACCAGTTCCGGCTCCTTCCCCCACAGAGAGGTGACGTTCCACGTCCCCAGAGCCAGCGTCTGCTGCCTGGGTCTGGTCCATCGAGGCCCCTGACCTTCACTGCCACCCATGTGGCAGCGCACCCAACCCCAGCGCTTCCTCCCACAGGTGGTGGGCCTATGGGCGGGAGAGATGGGAGCCACGTAGCTTTTTCGGGCTGTCCCCGGCCGGGCTCCGTGGCAAACCCGGCCACCAGACGCTCGCTGACGAGCCCGCCATCTGAGCCTGGCTCCAGACGGGGGCCTCGGGCTTCCTCCGGGCAGGGTCACTCCATCTCTACTTCGTTCACTCATAGGGTTTTTGAAACATTGAGATCAGTTTGCCTTGGGAGACCCTACCAGGAGCACAAAGCTCCAGACAACACAGCCCTCAGGTTCATAGAGACACACAAACCTCCCCACCACGATAAGGCGATGGTATCCTGGAATAGAATAATGCAAATATGCAACTTAGAAAAATTGTCTAGAATTTTAAGGTGGTGCGCGTACGATTCTGACTTCAGACCAAATGCCCTTTATGGAAGATTTAAAGGTTGGGTCTCAAAAAGTATTACAACCTATCACTCTTTTGTGCACAAGGGAACATTTATGAGTTTCGAATTCTTCTTGTCAGGACGATTTCTACAGATACTTACAGGTTAGGCATTATTTTGATCGAAATATAAAAATAACATTGGAAAAGTGCAACTTGGGGTTCCTACAGACTTTCTTAGCATTAATTACATCATTTTCTCTAAATAAATTAGTTTCTAAGTTATACAAAGCCATTCAGCAAGGCAAAAAAACTAAAACAGAGTACATTAAGAGGAGATGAGAAATGGAAGGTAATTTACAAATATCAAATGAAAGTTGGGTGAATATATGTAGAGTACAATGGAGTACTACTGGCTCGTACACCTGGCCAGAGTTTTGTTGGAAGAATATAATCAGGTTTCTTATCACACCTATTCAAAAGAGACACCAGGGTAGTGGAGACTCATGCTGGAGGCTCTGTGGGTTCTCAGGAGCCAATCATTTCCACATTTTCTGGGACTGACTATTGTTAAGCCAGTCACAAATATGTGAACATATTAATCATACATTTGGTAGTAAAATACCTTGCAATTTTTGTGTATTTGGGCAACGTGGATGTTAATAATTGGAGAAATAAGGACAAGAGGTTGTTTTGGACATTACTGGCAGCGAGTAAGAAAACCATAACCAGGAAATGGTTGAAGCCGTACCTTCCGACCATTGAAGGATGGATCAACATAATCCAAGAAATCTACATTAGTTTACTCTCAGCTCTCAAAGAGACATGTTTTACAAAACTTGGACAAAGTGGTCTGAGTATGTCAAGCCCATAAGGTCAGACTTTGTATGAGTGTTATAGTTTCAAGTGACAGAAAACCATTTCTATACGGTTGCTCTTCCCATGACTGTTCATATTAAAAGATGTTAAAAATAAAAATTAAAATTGGGGGAAAAGTGACAAAAACATCAAAATAAGCGACAAAAACGTCTGGAAAATAATCGTCAAAAATGCCTCCAAAATGTAATAAAAAACAGTAGCTGTTAAAATGTCTGACATGAACCACTTAATGTGATAATATTAATGCAGCAACATGTCAGCAGACTGTTTTTTCAGAAGCTTCAACAACTGCCGTGTGCTTCAAATGTCCACCCCCCCCAAACAGCAGCCGTCCTCTGACCTTTCTTCCTTCTCAGGACTTTGACCCCTATCTAATTACACTGAGTTGGCGCAATGCAGCACACAAAATGTTGGGTGAGGTATTGCTGGCCGATCGTTGTACAAGATGAGCAGATAATAAATCTCCTTTGTTTTTTAGCCCCTTAGAGGGAAACAACTTGGAGCCACCACATATTTTAATTAGCTAATTTTGTTAGTTAAGACTGGGTTATTAAAAGGTCAAAATAGTAGCTTTGATCATTTCTTTTCTTTCAAAGAAGCCTAAATAGCATGGCTCTGACATCTGACCATGTGAGGTAAACTCTGGAAGGGGGAGTGCTTTGCTGTGAGACATCAATCAGCTGTGTGCTCACTGCAACCGCCTTGGTGGGCAAACAGTCATCTGAACATCAAATAATCTTAAACATTTAATGAAAAACAGGACTAAGAAGCATTGCAGGAGCCCATACCTGAAACATTTTAATCATTGTTTGAAACTGTGTGTGTGTGTGTGTGTGTGTGTGTGTGTGTGTGTGTGTGTGTGTGTGTGTGTGTGTGTGTGTGTGTGTGATTTTATAATACAAAACATTCAGTGAAAATCCTATTCAATGAAATCTTAGAAGAGATGCATGATGTATTTTCACTGTACAGTACCTTACACTTGATGTGACCTAACTATTTCACTTCTTTGTTTCTCTCTCGTCTAACATGCAGTACAGTAGCTTGTGTAAATTGTACATTTGCATGAAAATTACATTTTTTAAATTCTTTTTGGACATTTTTATCATTCCCAGAACAGACAAACATATTTTCAATCAATTATACCTGCATATCAATCCACTAAAAGACAATTTGTGACATTCAGGGAAAATCTGAAAGCATGGCAAGATTTTCTGGTAACACTTACAGTACAGTATGTGCTGCAACTTTTGAAACCACTCAAATTACAAGATGGACAAGATGGATCTTGACAGAGGGGCCCCTAACACATATGGCTCACAGAAGATAGCATATGCTCTATATAGCACCCCAAGTTAGCTGACAACTGGCTCACTCTGACTGCTTAATCCTAATCATTCTATAATGTAGACTGAATCTCCTTTAACCCATAGATGCATGACCTACCTATAGACCTTTTTCACAGCAGACATGTTGACATGTCATAGTAGGAAAAGCACAGGTTTATTCAAAACCATTAACTATGGCTGCATTCCACTTAGGAGAGGCCCTGGTATTGTGCATGCTGACTCACTGAAATAGCTTACTGGGATACTTAAGGTGGTAAGGTTATCAATTTCAGCTGTGCTTTTCCTACTATGACAAGTCAAAATGTCTGCTGTGAAAAAGGTCCATACCTACACTCTTCCATGAGTGGGGTCAAAAATGACCTCAATTAGAATGAATGTGTTTTATGCAGTAAAATTAAGAAATTTCTTTCTTAAGTCAAAAAACTACTTACTACTTAACAATATCACACACACACACACACACACACACACACACACACACACACACCTCATGAATGTGCTCAAGAGTATATTTACATAGTGTGCATGTCTAAGGGCAACACAGTCTCACAGCCGTTCGTGAAATGTTCACGTTATTTTTAATTTATTGATTCGTGTACACGGACACAATTATCTTGTTTATTTCGTGTTGCTGAGAACTTCATTTATTTGTGTGGTCAAACGGGACGGTTGGGGTTAGGAAAAGAAGCACGGTGAAAGGACATGCCACACGCCGAGACACGATCCCCGGTCTTTGGGATGCCAATGCACCACAACAACGGGATGGTTGGGGTTTTTACGCTGGGACGCAAAGTCCGGGGCGAAAGTCCTGTGTTGTTTGACCCATCCACCTACCCAACCAACCTCCCTACGTGGATTTTCGTCATTTCATACTACTCGCTACTGTAATCGTGCTGTGATCACGAAATATTCTTCCCATTGAAATTCATTAGTTTAAAAATCGTCCTCATCAACACGAAAAAAATTAGAAAAACATGTCCTTGTACACAAATCCATAGATTAAATAATGTGACCATTTCATGAACTACTGAGAAGTGCCGTAAATGCTAGCAGGTTTAGAGCCACTACTAAAAATAATAAATTATATTGAAATAATTTTTGCTCTACTGAAAACGCATGAAATCTTACAAAACATGCTTGTCTTGATAGCTTGTAACTATTGTTACATTCCATAAACTAAACATTTAATTGATTAAAAATAACCATAATGTTGTGTGTGTAGGGCGGAAGAAAGAGGACCCAAATGCAGAGGGAGGTAGGCAGGCAGGAGATGGTCAAAATCAGGGATTTAATATAACGAGCAGTACAAAGACTGGAAAACTCACGAAATAACAAACTGACGGGCAAAACACAGGCAGGAGCAAACTGATACACGCAGGAACAGACACAAGGCACAGGGAAGCAACAAAAGACGATCGAACAAGAGACAAGGGGAACACAGAGGCTAAATACATGAGGTGATGAGTAAATCAGGAACAGGTGAGACAACAAGTGAAACACATCAGGACGGGGCAGGAAAATCAACAAAGGAGGGAAAAAACAGGAAGTAAATTGGACAAGACAAGACAGAAAGCAGACTATCAAAATAAAACAGGAAGCAGAACATAAACAGGGAAATGCACGATGGAAAAATACACCACTAAAGAAACACAGACCACAATACACAACACAGGATACATTTACAAGACAGGAACAGAAAACTAAAGAAAAAATGTACAACACAGGAAACCAATAATACAGGCAACAGAAATTAACAAACAGGTAACAGAAATGTCCGTAGCCATCACACATAATCACAGCCATAATATTTACAGTCTACGGTTGCACCCCAGCTACTGACAGGAAATGTAAACATGCCAACATTTAGTTTTATCAAAACTGACATTGTGACACATTGTAATTTACTGACAAAATGTTGAGCACTGAAATTAATTTTCAACTGGAAATGTCAAAGTGCCAACAGACCTTTCTGACATGGTGGTTACCAGTTAGAAATTATATAACTAACCACATCACTGCCTCTTGAAAAAACTACTTACTACTTAACAATACTTCCAACTTAAAATAAGTATTTGTATAACTTAACTCATGGTAAGGGAATTAAGGTAAAGTAAAGTAAACATGAAGGGATTTTGCTAAGCACTGTTTCGAATAAGAATACACTAATGCACTAGCAGTGATCAGATCAATGATTGGTAGAGTATTAAAATAATATTAACATTTAGTAAATATAACCTTCAGAGTGGTGAGACTGCTGGCATTAGATGTGTGGATCAACAGTAAATGTATACCTGACAGTCACAGTTGATAAAAATCAAAGGTCTCCTAGGGTTAACCTTTGAATTTCCATAGAAAATGCTTGGGGTCATTTTTGACCCCACGTATGGAAAAGTGTGGTACTGATACAAAACAAAACATTACTTAAAAAATATAACAATTAGATACAAATCCAAATGGCCTCATGTCAAAGAAAACCTATTTGAGGAATACATGGAAGATTAAATGAGAAAAATTTAAAATTACAAAGATATTGCAAAAAAAACAACTGCTTGCATCTAAATGCATCTAAGGGTTAAAAAGACATCTCAGAGCCTGAATGAATGAAATTACATTTCAGGAGATATTGACATTTCTGTAAAATCATGTTAAGTTAGTTTAGAAACGGCAATAATAAATGTGCAATTGTAAAAATATAATTACATGTAATAAAAATGTTCTTTACTTAGTGATTAAAAATATTACATAGTAAGACATATCTGGGTATGTTTACATATGCACACTAAATATTGCCATAATAATCCCCATAATAATGCAATTCAAGAAAAAAAATTCATTGTTTGCTCTTTTGTCTTGCATTTTCTGTAAAGGTTGCCAATAGCTTGGAAAACTAAGCCCAACATCACGTCATGTCAAAACAAGTACCAAAACCACAGTTGCTCTAATCTGTATGGAAACTAATCTCATTTTGTCATCTCTATTCCCCTCAGCACAAGCAGGTTTATTAGGAGTCAAGAAATTACGAAACAAGCGCAAGCATGAAAAAATTTAAGACCATAATGTCAATGTTCATCTACCTTTGATGCATTTGCTGTCTATCAGATAACAAACTTCAAATTCCTCATATTAATTTAAAATCCCACAACATAGTCTGAAATTAAAAAATGTAAATCAAACAATTATCAATTATCAAACACTGTCATCTTAAAATGTGTCAACACCACCATTTCCTATTATAATCTTAAAAAATGTGTGTATATGTGAATGTTTTAACAGAACTCAAAAGCTGCTTACTCAGGGTAAGGATTCTTCCACATATAGAACCAATAAAAAATGCGTCAAGTCTCAACTGTCACCCTTACCATAATTGGCATGTAAGTCTGCTTCAACCTCTGCTTAGTTAGCACATCAGACTGAATATAAGGGGTCCATGTGGGTGCTTTGGACAGCGTGGTGGAAAGCGATTGAAGTTCCAGCTTGTGGTGAGGTGGTCTACTACTATGCATCGTACCATTTAGATGTCTTTCTCATTTTGGAAATTATATGAAGTTATATTTTGTAAACTCAATATAATGTCATCAGAATCAGAATCAGCTTTATTGGCCAGGTTTGCGTAAACAAACAAGGAATTTGACTCTGGTTAATCTTTGCTCTTAAAGTACAACACTCACTTATATAACAAATAAAAACAGAAAGGACAGTAAGAAATATAAAAAACAATACGGTTAAATAACAATACAATAGAATTTACAATTAAAAAAAAATGCAATAACAATTGAAGAGAGGAAAAGAATAGTGCAATATCAGTACAAACGAGATTTAGGATTTAAATATAAATATAGTGCAAGGCAGTTCAGTGCAAGAATGATTGTATGTATTCAATGCACTCTGTGCATCTTTGAAGTTGTTTTCTGCACTGACTAACCCATGATGTTTTCAATAGGATTGTGGAGTGCAACATTCTTTTTACAAGGGGAAAGGATAAGGTATGTACAACTTTTATTTTAAGTATTTGTGTGTTTAATCCGTGACGTTAGGTGTTTTGCATCCAATTAGGACAAAACTCAAATTGACAACTAATGTTAATTGTAACAACAATCAGCCAAGTAAAGTCAAGTCAGTTTTTTTATTTAACCTAATATCACAAATTTGTCTCAAGGGACTTTACAATCTGTACAGCATACAACACTCTCTGTCCTCAGACCTTCAATTTGGACCCCTTTAATGGGGGACGGAAGAAACCTCAGGAAGAGAAACTGAACATGAATCTCTCTCCCTAGATGGAGAGACATGCAACAGATGTGTGTAAATTATAGAGCAACGTAATGAAATTACAGCATAGACAATAAGTCTAATGGTCTGAAAGGCTTTAACTAAAATAACGGTATCTTTTAATGATGTAAAAAATATTTTGGTATTGGCTATATTGTTTAGTACAACACCAGGCATTTAGAAACTGTTCAATGACATGAACAGAAACCATCATTCTAAGATTTCTATTGTTTGACTTACTGACTTGTGATGATGCCCAGAACTCAATTTGATAGGTATATGTTAATTATTTCATTGGTATCTATGATTCTGTGATTTCCAGTCATATGGCTAGAAGACATTAGTTTTAATGTCTAAATATAAAATTATATATATATATAGGTTTACTCTTATTTGTAATTACTTCACAGAAGTAAACCGCCACCATGAGTACGGACGCGGAGATGGCCATTTATGGCAAAGCTGCCATTTACCTACGTAAGCCAGAAAAGGAGAGAATTGAGGCTCAAAGTACACCATTTGATGCCAAGAGTGCCTGCTACGTGTCCGATACCAAGGAGCTGTACTTGAAAGCAAAAATCCTCAAGAAAGATGGTGACAAAGTCACCGTTGAACTCCTGGACACTAAGGAGGTTAGTATCATGAAGTCAGAGTCAACTGGGAATTCAATATGATTAGTTCTCATTGTGTCTAATGTCCTGTTGCAGGAGAGGACAGTAAAAGAAGATCAAGTCTTCCCAATGAACCCTCCCAAGTATGACAAGATTGAGGACATGGCCATGATGACCCATCTCAATGAAGCCTCTGTGCTGTATAACCTCAAAG
Organism: Perca fluviatilis; assembly: GCF_010015445.1. Classification (NCBI taxonomy): domain Eukaryota; kingdom Metazoa; phylum Chordata; class Actinopteri; order Perciformes; family Percidae; genus Perca; species Perca fluviatilis. Next base: position 25,430,351 of record NC_053125.1, on the reverse strand, counting down.
AGCGTTTTGCAGCATGGATGATCTACGTAAGACAATCTGCCTAATGAGAAAAGAACTATTGCGAATTATATTGCTAAACTTGTAGAAAACTTGTAGAAAACTTAGAGTTAACTGTTGAATCTCTATGATCACTTTCAGACCTACTCTGGGTTGTTCTGTGCCACTGTGAACCCCTACAAGTGGCTCCCAGTGTACGATGCTGAATGTGTAAGTGCCTATAGAGGCAAGAAGCGTATGGAGGCTCCACCCCACATCTTCTCTGTCTCTGACAACGCTTTTCAGTTCATGCTTACTGGTAAGTCATTACCAAAACAATGTAGAATTTATCAGCATAAAAGGGTTTCTGTTGCAGTAAAACTCAATTATTATTACATTATTTTTGTTTTTTATTTACAGATAGGGAGAACCAGTCTGTCTTGATCACGTAAGTTTGTTACATTTACATTTGTTGACTTTGTTTAACATAGTCACATATCTTGATCAAATTCTTAAAAGTCTATGTCTATACCTAGTGGAGAATCTGGTGCTGGAAAGACTGTGAACACCAAACGTGTCATCCAGTACTTTGCAACAATTGCAGTTGGTGGAGCGAAGAGGGACACATCAAAGGTATGTTACTGTATGATTACAATTCAGGCTTCTTCCTCTATAGAATATTTTTCAAGGGGGGAAAAATAAAGTCATTTTCTGACTGTAATTTTAAACCTGGATTATAGGGTTCACTGGAGGATCAGATTATTGCAGCCAATCCCCTGCTGGAGGCCTATGGTAACGCCAAAACTATTAGGAATGACAACTCTTCTCGTTTTGTAAGTATGGAACAATTACTACACATGAAAGAGTTCTTGTTACAGATTGCCAATGTGGAGGGACATTAAAATTCCTTTGTTCCAAACAGGGTAAATTCATCAGAATCCATTTCGGCACAACTGGCAAACTGGCTAGTGCTGATATTGAGACATGTAAGTAATAATACTCATAGTACATACATACAACTGGAATTGAGAATTGGTCAGACTGTAATTTATGAACAATGTTTGCAGATCTGCTGGAGAAGTCAAGAGTGACATACCAGCTTTCTGATGAAAGAGGCTACCACATCTTCTTCCAAATGATGACTGGCCACATCCCTGAGATACTTGGTAAGAAGATTGAGAGGATGCACATTGTGTTTTCATATGAAACAAATGTTCTCATGTGTTCACCCTTTTTTGATCTCCAGATCAGGCACTCATCACAACCAACCCCTACGACTTCCCCATGTGTAGCATGGGTCAGATCACTGTGGCCAGCATTGATGACAAAGTTGAGCTGGAAGCCACTGATGTGAGTGATTTTAACTTTCAAATATTTAAATATATCCACATCAAAACTGCCCTTTTAATTGATTATGTTTGTGTGGACCTCTTTTGAACTCAGAATGCCATCGATATCCTGGGCTTCACTGGTGAAGAGAAGGTGAGCATCTACAGGATGACTGGTGCTGTGCTCCACCATGGTAACATGAAGTTCAAGCAGAAGCAGCGTGAGGAGCAGGCTGAGCCTGATGGCACAGAGGGTGAGTATTTAATGCCAGCTCAGAGTGAATAGCTTGGGGGAAAACAGTAATACAGTCCTTAATCACACTGGTTTCTGTTGATTCTATTCTATTTTCAGAGGCTGACAAGGTTGCTTACTTGCTGGGTCTGAACTCCGCTGACATGCTCAAGGCTCTGTGCTATCCCAGAGTGAAGGTCGGAAATGAGTATGTCACCAAGGGACAGACTGTACCTCAGGTAATTGAGATAAACTGGTATAACTTCTATTTATCTTTTGTGTCATTTATTTCATTAGAAAAATTTAAAATACCAGTATTTCATCATTTTACAAGATGGATGACAGTTGATTTTAAACAATTCACATCCTTGTTTTTATTCAGGTGATGAACGCAGTGCCTGCCCTGGCCAAGTCTATCTATGAGAGGATGTTCTTGTGGATGGTCATCCGTATCAACCAGAGTTTGGACACTAAACAAGCTAGACAGTTCTACATTGGTGTCCTGGATATTGCTGGCTTTGAAATCTTTGACGTAAGCGTCATTTCAAACAATTCAGAGGCTGATGCTTTTCATAACAGAATCATTCTTATTGCCCTGTGAGAGATTATACTAATTATTTGTCCCATCACAGTTCAACACCTTGGAACAGCTGTGCATCAACTTCACCAATGAGAAACTGCAACAGTTCTTCAACCACACTATGTTTGTTTTGGAGCAAGAGGAGTACAAGAAGGAGGGTATTATCTGGGATTTCATTGACTTTGGCATGGACTTGGCTGCTTGCATTGAGCTCATTGAAAAGGTAATCACTACATTTGGTAATTATATATAATTGTTCTTAATTTGACTTAATGTATCACTTAATGACATACTTCTTCACACTTTTTTCAAGCCCATGGGAATCTTCTCCATCCTCGAAGAGGAGTGCATGTTCCCCAAGGCCACAGACACATCCTTCAAGAACAAGCTGTATGACCAGCATCTTGGCAAAAACAAAGCATTTGAGAAGCCTAAGCCCGCTAAGGGCAAGATTGAGGCCCACTTCTCCCTGGTGCACTATGCCGGTACCGTGGACTACAATATCGCTGGCTGGCTGGACAAGAACAAGGATCCACTGAATGACTCTGTCATTCAGCTGTACCAGAAATCCCCAGTGAAACTGCTGGCTGTTCTGTATCCTCCCGTTGTTGAAGGTACGATAGTATCTACAGAAAAACTAAAACACATTCTAAGGTTATACTGTAGCATGTGCTCATGTAAACGATATGTCACATTCTAACATAACACGTCTATTTAAAAACATTTACAGAAACTGGTGGTGCAAAGAAGGGTGGCAAGAAGAAGGGTGGTTCTATGCAGACTGTGTCTTCACAGTTTAGGGTAAGGTTGCAAACTTATCTCATATACAGTATCTCAATGTATGCTCAAACTCACAGTTGTTATATGCATGATATAACTCACCATTTTGGATCTACAGGAGAACTTGGGCAAGCTGATGACTAACTTGAGGAGCACCCATCCTCACTTTGTGCGCTGCCTGATTCCCAATGAGTCAAAGACTCCAGGTACATAGAAAACTTAATCTCAAGAGATTCTTTGAGGAGTGATTTGTTTTGTTGCTATGGTTTACTTAATTTTAGAGCCTAACTATTTATTCAAGGAAGTAAATTAGAAATGCATTTTTTACAGGTCTGATGGAGAACTTCCTGGTCATCCACCAGCTCAGGTGTAACGGTGTGCTGGAGGGTATCAGAATCTGCAGAAAAGGTTTCCCCAGCAGAATTCTCTATGCTGACTTCAAGCAGAGGTATCAATGGATATTTAAAGAATTTTGATAGATTTTCAAAAGAAAATGCTCACACTGACCATTAACTCTCACAAAAAGGTACAAGGTGCTGAATGCCAGTGTCATCCCCGAGGGCCAGTTCATTGACAACAAGAAGGCTTCAGAGAAGCTGCTTGGGTCAATTGATGTTAATCATGATGAGTACAAATTCGGACACACCAAGGTAAGCCCCTTGATTGCACTTATATACTTTAGTGGTACTTTCCAATGATGGTCAGTGCATTTTGTCTGTTAAAAAAAGGCTATCTTAAAAAGTCTTACACAATTGTATGTATTGTAATGGGAAATTAGGCCACTGAACGGGTAAAGGATAGAAACAGAGAATTTGCACCACCATGTGGCCATTAATGGAGCTGGTTACATTTAGTCTTGTGTGGGGTACATGCTCTCTGAGTCATTTCTGGTTTAATGTTTAGTGATGTTTAATACTGCATATTGCAGACATGAAGTCAATTTCTATTTTCTCTTTAATCAGGTGTTCTTCAAGGCCGGTCTGCTGGGTGTCTTAGAGGAGATGAGAGATGAAAAACTGGCATCTCTGGTCACCATGACTCAGGCTTTGTGCCGTGGTTTCCTCATGAGAACAGAGTTTGTGAAGATGACAGCGAGGAGGCATGTTGTAAACAACATTTTTTGAGTGCACAGCCATGGAATGAATTATGAGGAATAACTTTGTCCCTAACAGCAACTTCTTTTCAACAGGGAAGCTGTATATACCATCCAGTACAATGTCCGCTCATTCATGAATGTCAAACACTGGCCATGGATGAAGGTGTACTACAAGATCAAGCCTCTGCTGAAGAGTGCTGAAACTGAGAAGGAGCTGGCATCTATGAAGGAGAACTATGAAAAGATGACCACTGACTTGGCTGCTGCCCTGGCCAAGAAGAAGGAACTGGAGCAGAAGATGGTGTCCCTTCTGCAGGAGAAGAATGATCTGCAGCTCCAAGTAGCATCTGTAAGTAACGCCCAAACGGACGGTTCTGCTTTTTCATGTTTTTTTAATGTTAATGTGCTAACATCTATTTTTGGAAAATTAACTAGGAATCAGAGAATCTGAATGATGCTGAAGAGAGATGTGAGGGACTTATCAAAAGTAAGATTCAGCTCGAGGCCAAACTCAAAGAGACAACCGAGAGACTGGAGGATGAAGAGGAAATCAATGCTGAGCTCACTGCCAAGAAGAGAAAGCTGGAGGATGAATGCTCTGAGCTCAAGAAGGATATTGATGACCTGGAGCTTACCTTGGCCAAAGTGGAAAAAGAGAAACATGCCACAGAGAACAAGGTTTGTAAATCTGTCCAGCAGATCAAATAAGATTATAATGATGACCGTTTAAAGACAAGATTTGTCTTGCACACTTAGGTTAAGAACCTGACTGAGGAGATGGCCTCTCAAGATGAGAGCATTGCTAAGCTGACCAAGGAAAAGAAAGCCCTTCAGGAGGCTCATCAGCAGACTCTTGATGACCTGCAGGCAGAGGAAGACAAAGTCAACACTCTGACCAAGGCCAAAACCAAGCTTGAGCAGCAAGTGGATGATGTAAGTTTACAAAGTCTCTTGGACTGGCAAAGCAAGAGCATTCTTCTTGAATGTGATGCTTAAATTCTCATCTTATTTCTTAGCTTGAGGGTTCTCTGGAGCAAGAGAAGAAGCTCCGTATGGACCTTGAGAGAGCCAAGAGAAAGCTGGAGGGGGATCTGAAACTGGCCCAGGAATCCATCATGGATCTTGAGAATGACAAGCAGCAGTCTGATGAGAAGATCAAAAAGTAATGTCATTTTTTAATTTGTACAACCATTCTTTTAAAATTTGTGGTCAACTGCATGAACTCTATGTACTTTATTTATAATTTTCACAGGAAGGACTTTGAAATCAGTCAGCTCCTTAGCAAGATTGAAGATGAGCAGTCACTGGGTGCTCAGCTTCAGAAGAAGATCAAGGAGCTCCAGGTGATATATCGCATTACACGAAACATTTCTGCATGTGTTCCCAAATTTGTGTATTAAAAGTTAAAGTTTACTGACAGACATCACATTTATATTCAACAGGCTCGTATTGAGGAACTGGAGGAGGAGATTGAGGCTGAGCGTGCTGCTCGTGCCAAGGTTGAGAAGCAGAGAGCTGACCTCGCCAGGGAACTTGAGGAGATCAGTGAGAGGCTGGAGGAGGCCGGCGGTGCCACTGCTGCGCAGATTGAGATGAACAAGAAGCGTGAAGCCGAGTTCCAGAAGCTCCGTCGTGATCTTGAGGAGTCTACTCTGCAGCATGAAGCCACTGCTGCTGCTCTTCGCAAGAAGCAGGCTGACAGCGTTGCTGAGCTGGGAGAGCAGATCGACAACCTCCAGCGTGTAAAGCAGAAGCTTGAGAAGGAAAAGAGTGAATACAAAATGGAGATTGATGACCTCTCCAGCAACATGGAGGCTGTTGCTAAAGCCAAGGTACACAATGCATTACATGCTATTTTATTAACTAAATAAGTATAGTAAATAATGTAATTAATATTATAAATCAAATCTGATCACTGATCTCATCTCTATTTACTCATTAGGGAAATCTTGAAAAGATGTGCCGTACTCTAGAGGACCAACTCAGCGAACTGAAGACCAAGAATGATGAAAATGTCCGTCAAGTCAATGACTCAAATGCACAGAAAGCACGTCTCCTGACAGAAAATGGTATCTAAAAATTTAAACTGAATGATCTGTTCTGTATATTATTGTATATTATATTTACAAAAACTAATGTATCATGACATCTTTCACACAAGGTGAGTTCAGCCGTCAAGTTGAAGAGAAAGAAGCTCTTGTCTCTCAGCTGACCAGAGGCAAACAGGCATTCACACAGCAGATTGAGGAGCTGAAGAGACAGATTGAAGAGGAGGTTAAGGTAAGAAACCGTTTAGTGTGTATTGGTATTTATATTTTGGGATTAAGGAATTTTGTAAATTCAATCATATGTCTTACACCAGGCCAAGAATGCTCTTGCCCATGGACTGCAATCAGCCCGCCATGACTGTGATCTGCTGAGGGAGCAGTTTGAGGAGGAGCAGGAGGCCAAGGCTGAGCTGCAGCGTGGAATGTCCAAGGCCAACGGTGAGGTGGCTCAGTGGAGAACTAAGTATGAAACTGATGCTATCCAGCGCACTGAGGAGCTTGAGGAATCCAAGTGAGTAAGGTTCAAACAATTCAATGGCCAGTTCAGAAGTGTAGCATTTTAGCATAACTCAAATACAGTATTTGCATTTAAACACATGTTCTAAACATGTTTTTCAATTGTTTGTATTTAGTATATTATCATTTTGAAAATAACATTTTAGATTAAAGCAGTGCTTTCTTATATTCATCTAGGTTCTGAGACTATGTAATGATTTGTATTTCATTCATGAATAAAATATCTCGAAAAAATTAGTTTCAGTGGAAAACAAATCGTATCCCTTTCAAACAGGAAAAAGCTGGCTCAGCGTCTTCAGGAGGCTGAGGAGCAGATTGAGGCAGTGAACTCCAAGTGTGCTTCTCTTGAGAAAACCAAACAGAGGCTCCAGAGTGAGGTGGAGGACCTAATGATTGATGTGGAGAGGGCCAATGGGCTGGCTGCCAACCTGGACAAGAAGCAGAGGAACTTTGACAAGGTAGCATTGTTTACTTTGTGTGGCCAAGCCATACAAACAATTAAATATATATATTTATTTTTCCTCATATTGCTACATAACCAAGTGAACTGTATTAATTATGTTATTCAGGTGTTGGCAGAGTGGAAACAGAAGTTCGAGGAGGGTCAGGCAGAGCTCGAGGGAGCACAGAAGGAGGCTCGTTCTCTCAGCACTGAGCTGTTCAAGATGAAGAACTCTTATGAGGAATCTCTGGATCAGCTGGAGACCATGAAGCGGGAAAACAAGAACCTGCAACGTAAGTTCTACATTATGTAACAGTTACATTGTATTCAACACTTGAATTTCTTACATTGTATTCAATTGTGTTAAAATAAAGTGTTTTTTATGTTACATTGTAAGGCTTAACAATATAAAACACATGTATCTCTCTGCAGAGGAGATCTCAGATCTGACTGAACAGATTGGTGAGACTGGCAAGAGCATCCATGAGCTGGAGAAGTCCAAGAAGCAGGTGGAGACCGAGAAGGCTGAGATCCAGACTGCTCTTGAAGAGGCTGAGGTACATTTTTGTCAAGGAAATCTTCTGAAAAAAAAATCGTAATCATAGACAAATTTACAAAAATAGTTTTAAAGGCAAAGATTAATATTTCATTCTTTGATATAATTAGGGAACTCTGGAACACGAAGAGTCTAAGATCCTGCGTGTCCAGCTGGAGCTCAACCAGATTAAGGGTGAAGTGGACAGGAAGCTGGCAGAGAAAGATGAGGAGACGGAGCAGATCAAGAGGAACAGCCAGAGGGTGATTGACTCCATGCAGAGCACTCTGGATTCTGAGGTCAGGAGCAGAAACGATGCCCTGAGAATCAAGAAGAAGATGGAGGGAGACCTGAATGAGATGGAAATTCAGCTGAGCCACGCCAATCGCCAGGCTGCTGAGTCCCAGAAGCAGCTGAGGAATGTGCAGGCGCAGCTGAAGGTATTGTTAGACACAGAGTTGTTGCATGGACTGTGGTCAGTGCAGGTACATTTTGGCATTCATGTGATTATTTTCCTGATGTTTTTTCACTAGGATGCACAACTGCACCTTGATGATGCTGTCAGAGCACAGGAAGACTTCAAGGAACAAGCAGCTATGGTGGATCGCAGGAACGGTCTGATGGTAGCTGAAATCGAGGAACTCAGAGCTGCTCTGGAACAGACAGAGAGAGGTCGCAAAGTTGCTGAGCAGGAGCTGGTGGATGCCAGTGAGCGTGTTGGACTTCTGCACTCTCAGGTGAACAAGCCCAATCAATTTCTTCGATAATTCAAAAATCTAATGACAATCAAAAATGTGAAAATCAGGCATGTAATGACTAAATTGCCTTTTTTTTGCCTTTCAGAACACAAGCCTTCTGAACTCCAAGAAGAAGCTTGAGTCTGACCTTGTCCAGGTCCAGAGTGAAGTGGATGACACTGTTCAGGAAGCAAGAAATGCAGAGGAGAAGGCCAAGAAGGCCATCACTGATGTAGGTTTATATTTCATTTGTTCTTCCTTTCACTCCAATATGTTCAAGATATTTCTCACTAACATGTTATGCTGTCTCTTGGCTCTAGGCTGCTATGATGGCTGAGGAGCTGAAGAAGGAGCAGGATACCAGCGCTCACCTGGAGAGGATGAAGAAGAACCTGGAGGTCGCTGTGAAGGACCTGCAGCACCGCCTGGATGAGGCTGAGAACCTGGCCATGAAGGGTGGCAAGAAGCAGCTCCAGAAACTCGAGTCCAGGGTATGAAAGTCACGTTAAGAATTTGCACAACTGAAGCAAGACTTTTGGAAAAGAAAGACGGATACTTATTGTCTTGTTCTTTGAAGGTGCGTGAACTGGAGGCAGAGGTTGAGGCTGAGCAGAGACGCGGAGCAGATGCCATTAAGGGTGTCCGCAAATATGAGAGGAGGGTGAAGGAGCTCACCTATCAGGTACAGTCACTTTGGTAGCTACCATGTACAGTATAAAAATGTTTAAAAAACAAAAATATTAAAAAACAGATTTAATATATTTACCATTAAAAATACACATGCAAATCTATATTGCCTATTACAGACTGAGGAGGACAAGAAAAACGTTGCCAGGCTGCAGGATCTGGTTGACAAACTGCAGCTGAAGGTCAAGGCCTACAAGAGGCAGGCTGAGGAGGCGGTAAGGACAAAATATACATTTTCAACACTGAAAGTTTGACAATATATCATAGTTATTTTAATGTACGGTAGTACTATGGATCTTTTTGAACATTTGCATTTTTTTTCTGTCTTGTATTTCAGGAGGAGCAGGCCAACACTCATCTGTCCAAGTGCAGGAAGGTTCAGAATGAGCTGGAGGAGGCTGAGGAGCGCGCTGACATCGCAGAGTCCCAGGTCAACAAGCTGAGGGCAAAGAGCCGTGACTCTGGCAAGGTAAATGCAATTATTCTTTGATGTATATCTTCCGATATGTTAAAGCAGATTCTTGACAGTATTATATTCACCTTATAAAGCATTAGGTTTAAATACTATAAAATTAACAGATCACAATTATTGTCCCCTATCGCTTATTCAAACTCACACAAACCATTTCTTTGTTTTTTTTTACAGGGAAAAGAAACAGCAGAGTAAAGCACACAAGAGTTTGGCTGTGTTGAAACATATAATATGAAATCATTCATGCCGAAACAATAAAGGTTAAACTGTTGCTATTAAATTCTGTCTGTAAATTTTCATCTCTTTGCTTCTCTCAAAGGTAGTTGTGAGATTTGAATAACAATTTTTTTGAGACATGGAAAACATTAAAAACATCCTTAACATTTGAGGTGAAGGTGAGCAATATGGGCAGTTAAGAAAACAAGGAGAAAATGTGTTTTCCTAATCTGGAAAATTAATTACCTAATCCAAGATGAGCTCTCACTTGTGCACAATCTTTGGAGGCCACAATTTAGACAGCAGAATAAACTCTGGACTCCTAGAACCACAACTTTGGCGCTGATAGAAAGCAGTCATTAGCTCGCAAAACCAACAAGTGTTACTATACAGGGTTTATGCAGGTTTTACCAATTCAAAAAGACCTTTTTATGACCATTATGAATGAAATTTAAGATCTACGTATATCACAACATTAAAAACAAAAAATGGCAGATGTCAGAGTCGGGAAACAATTCACTGATTTCCTCATTCGCATTATAGGACTGGTGTCTAGTCACCCTGTGGAGGACCCAGAGTAGGGTTGGGTATTATTTGGGTTCGTTTTTGATACAGGTCCTAAAACAATTAAACGTATAAAATGGTGTGAATTGGCGTGGAATGTAGCTAGAATGGTCGGCATTTAAAAGTCACAAACTCCACCAGTGGTTAGCAGTTAGTTTGATACAAGCAACCCATTTCTGCAACAGTCCATGTTAACAAAGCCCACCTCAATGAGTCTTACTGGCCTGGTAGCTGGATAGCAGAGTCCGGTACACTGTTCAGCCATGTTTCCACAAAAACAAAAACACAGCAGTCTCTGAACTCGCGTTGGGAGTTTTGTTGAAGTTGGATATAGTCCAGTTTGTTGTCTAATGAGCAGACACTTGCAAGCAGGATTGATGGAACAGGTGCCCGGCTAGCGTTAGCTTTCCACCGGCACTCATTCAATGTTCCCCGTTGATGATGTCCCTTTACCGGCCAGAGGCATCGAGCAACACTGCTGGTCTCCATAGCATGCGGGCGAAGCTCGCATAGTGTGTCGACTACTCCGTCTGTAATAAAGTGTCCTGCATATTCTCCGATTGGTACCAATGTATCCCGGTGGTACACTTGTGCGGTAATTTGAATGCACATACTTGTTATAAAAGTTTTCTGCTGAGAAGCTTATATATTGTCTATGCTGAGAAGCCAGTAGCGAAGATTCAAGATGGCTGACACTCGTTTTGCTTCGGAAATCTTTGTGTAAAGACGACAACTATGGGCGGGTTGAAAACATGCGGAAGTAGCTCCTACTACTGGCTGTAGTCCATTGCCTCTGGGCAAAAAATCTTCAGATCATGCAAAAATCTTTGTTTTACGTCATCGTAAGATTTTTTCCAGACCCACAATACAGAGATCTCTCATCTCAGGGAGACATGAGGGAGGGAAGCACGGTCATTCAAAAATACTACCATGTTTCTACTGATACAAAGGTTAATGCTAAATCTGTGAAGTATCCCTTTAATGACAGATTATGCCTTTAAGAAAATAATTTTTGTATTACAGACCAGTATTACACTACAGATATATGATCTGTAGTGGGTTCTCATTTTTAATTGTCCTTTATAGTGTTTTTATAGTGAATGTTGTAGTAAAACTCTGGCTTTCATTTGTCACCCTACCACTCCAAATGTGAAACTGACATTTACAAATATGCAATAATGCAATGACAGTCAAACAAGTACTTGGGTGATATTTGGGAAATATCTGGAAATGAGATGGAGACTGAACATCCAACCTATCATTGGGTATGTGTTTTCATTTACTCTATAGTTACCATTCAATATTCTAATCGCTGCTGTCAGTCCCATAAAAGAACATGACAGCGCGGCATGTTTTGGAACTATACAGGCTTACGTGAACCACGTGACCACCCTGCTAGCAAGATCAACGAGTGTCTCAACTCTTCTCTCTCTATGGCTCTGGCTAAGGCCATATGGTCAAATATTTTTTTCTTTTATTAAGAATATAATAAAAATTACTTAAAACAAAACTTATTTTGCTAGTCAATTACAGTTATACAACAAAAAGAAGAACCACTAGATGATAAAAGGGCATTTTACAATAACATTGAATGCACCACTAATTTACCAACTGTAATTGAACATACCATTAAATTATGTTTGTTGAGTCTTTAACTGCAGACTGTTGGGTGTTCCAGAGTTGGAATCAATTCCAGTGAAATACTGCCACATTTTAACGTTACACCGTTTAGTTTCAGCATTTAACTGTATTTAAGTAAGTACTGGCTAACATTACCTGCTGCGAATGGTAATGTTAACTAGCATTACATGCAGCGATGCTTCTGATGCCTCTGATGCCTCTGATGCCTCTGATGTCTGTTTTCAAGCACCAGAGAGCAGCTCCAAACTTATTTTTTAAAAGGTAAGTGCTGTAGTACAACTAGCAGGAGACAAGTTATTATTGAGGTAAGTTTGTAGACACTACCTTATTTAATCATTAAATTAATATATATTTTTGTGCCGGTGTTGTAGTTTATAGACGGTCCCTAAGCACTCGTTTTACTGCCGTCTCACCGCTGGCTGCTCGTAGAGACCAATGTTATTTCTCCAGGTTGGAGGACGGCTCGTTTTGATGAAAATTATTGTTTACCTTACTACGTTAGGAAAGATGCGTAGCTCTTGTTGTTTCCGGCCGCAGCCATTTTATCAGTCAAACGTAACAGGGAGGAGAGTAAAGACGGAAAGCTCCTAAAGCTTAATTCCATATAAATGCACGGATAAGTCGTTGTTTTGTCATTATTAAAAAACAATATTGACCTTGTAGTTGAAAAAAGAGCCTCATATGGAGTTTGTTCATTTGCATTCAGATATCGATTCGTTTTGACTGCCGAGGTGGTAGTGGCTGAAAACAACAAGAGCTACGGTGAGTTGTTCAAAACCTTTTTTAGTAAACTCTGGGTACACAAACAAAGTTGTCAATGCTTTCGTTAAGGTGTAGAGCCCCTGGTGATACTTCGAGCATAGTTTCATGTTGTGTCGAGCCTTCTTAGTGTTTTAAAAATAGCTATTTTGAAGCTAGTATAAAAGTGCCCCTATCACTCCCATTCAAAAGGCCATGTGACCGAAAAACGAAAATACGGTGAATCTTAAAAGTGGCGCTTCCGTCCTAAATATGCTTTTAAACGAGAGTTTGACTCGGGTACATTCAAACACACAAAAAGACCCTATGTTGCATTTTGGCGAGAGTTACGCATTAAGAACAATAAAAAGAGAAAGTATAATCTTCACAGCTTTGCTGACTTTGTAAACATTTATGTAGAATTGCGAACACACACTACACATTTGAAAGTGCAAACTGAGTCTAAAGACCTGCTGGCTGGCTGCGGTTGATGTGTGCCTGAACTGCTTGTAGATGGTTGCTCATTGTCTGTATCTTCCTCTTGGCCACGTGCTCCTCCTTGTACGTATCTCAGCATTGACCCTGAATTAATTTAGAAATCCGAAGAAAAAGGATCAGTATAGAAAGAGACAAAATATTCAAACAAAGAATCTTATACTGAAATTTTTTTTAAACATTTAAAACTGAAAGCATGTCGCCAAGGAGCTCTTCCCCTTTATGACTTATTTATTAACTATTTGATAAATCTAATCAAATCTAATATAAAAGCATGAAAGACAGAATGAGTTGCAATATTGCACACAATAACATTTTATATTTATATCTCACCTACAGGCATAAAAGCAAAATGATACATCTTACACAAGACTACATTTCTGAATCTTAAACATTATCTTACCATTTAATTGAATACAACTTAAATATGGTTACGAGATAATTTTGTCTACTACAAAACGTTTTTCTATGTTGCCGGGAGATGTCGTCCATGCCTTTGCATCCTGACATAAATGCAATCAAAATGCCTGTTCATTTTGTCATGAAGCTTCTGTCACATTCAGATGTAGCTTCAGTTCACATTATCAAGAGCCATTTTCTGTCCCACTGTACATCCGACACCTCACCTAATTTGTGTGAGAGACTGTAGCCTGGTCGTGGGTTTATTATGCATTGCAAATGCCCAAATATGCATTCTCAAATGACACTATGCTAGGTGAACTTTATTTACTAGTTTACTTTATTTTAAATGCCTGGCTAACTGCTAACTGAGAAAGTATTGACCACCGTCACGTCAAAATAAACCATAAACTACTGCTCAATATCTAAAATAAAGTAAGAGCTAGCTGGCATCAGTTACTTGTAAAATGCATAGATAATGTTTAACAGTAAAGTCTCAATTAATCCTGCACCTAAGTTATAACGTATGAGTTTGCTAACATTAGCAATAACGTCAGCTAGTTTGAGGTGTATGCATAGTGTAACCATTACATTAGCAGCACATTTCCCGTATTTAAGAATGATTAAACATGGACTTACCTGCAAGTGATGCACGGGCATCATCTCGCAGTTTCTTCTTCTTTCTTTTCTCTGCTCCTGGCTCCTGCTGTCTTTTCGAGGCCATTTCCAAAAAAGTTGACTACTGTCAAACTTTGTCAGGCGCAATCCAACAGACCACTGAGATAGGGAAGGGCACCCACGGGAGGCATGGGAAGTTCAGTGTGTGTGTTTGGGGGACTGTAGCCTACATTCTGCTGAATTCTACTGAATGACAATCCTGAAGATGGTCATGGTTTATTATGCATTGCAAACGCCAAAATATGCGTTCTCAAATGACATTATGCTAGGTAAACTTTGTTAAATGCCTGGCTAAAGGCTATTAATTGCACGCTACACAGCAGTGATGGCCTGAAGCAAGGGGAATTGTTAGACTACCTTGTGCACTGACTGCTAACTTTTACTGAGAAAGTATCGACCACCGTCACGTCAAAATAAACCATAAACTACTACTCAATATCTAAAATAAAGTAAGAGCTAGCTGGCATCAGTTACTTGTAAAATGCATAGATAATGTTTAAACGTAAAATCTCAATTAAGCTTGCACCTAAGTAATAACGTATGAGTTTGCTAACATTAGCAATAACGTCAGCTAGTTTGAGGTGTATGCATAGGAAAATCATTATATTAGCAGCACATTTCCCATATTTAAGAATGATTAAATATGAACTTACCTGCAAGCAGGCCCGGATTGGATAATCGGGAGCACCGGGAGAATTCCCGGTGGGCCGGTCTGGTTGTTTGGTTGTGAGGGCCGGTGTTCAGGTGTGGCACTGGGTTGAAATCATAGTTGAATATTATGGACAGTGTTTGGAATAACGGTGTTAGGTAACAACGTTATTTTTTCAGTAACGGGGTAATCTAACTAATTACTTTTCCCGTCGTTACAACGCTGTTAATGTTACTGGACGTTAAATGCGGTGCGTTACTATGCATTGATTGAATCAACTGAACGCACCCCTGGCTCGCAGCTAGTGAGGAGGTGGGTTAATAACGAGGTAAGCGATTATGATTGGCTAAGGCAGAGTCATGTTTCATGGTAGCCAATGAGAGCCAGTGTTTTTACTCACAATGCCAGCACACGCGCCACGCACACAACAGCTGAACAGAGATTCGATGAAGCAGCAGAGATGACGAGTCAGGAGCAATCCGATGAAAAGTTGGAGATATAAGCACTACTTCAAATTCATTGTGGTCAAAGGCAAGAACGTGCATGTAATGTGTACATTATGTCCAGGAGGGAAGACTTTGTCGACATCCGTTGTAAGCAACTCTCACAACGGCACACGCATCTTCAAAGCTAGTGACCAAAAACACTGATTCCTTCGCCACAGATGATAGCTCGCCATCCACTAGCAAAGAAGGACTCGGAGCAAAGTCCTCCAAGCAGCAAAAGCTAGATCTTTCTGCCTCACAACAAAAACCTATGACACAGGCTGAAGTCAGCCGTATGATAGGCAGGTATGTTGTTAAAAGTATGTGTCATATAAGTTTATATGGTGTAACTGTTTACTTTTCTTACAAAGATAATACTTGAAGTGCAGGATAAACCTCTTGCTGTCTGTCGACGTGCAATAAATATCGAAAGTTATGTACAAACACCTGCTGTTCTACTCCTTTCAAATGACTTGTGAAAACTGCTCAAAAAAATCCAAATTCTTTGACATATAGCAACTTTTTTTTTAACAATAACGCAAATAGTTACTTTCCCTGGTAAGGAGTTACTTTTATTATAGAGTAATTCAGTTACTAACTCAGTTACTTTTTGGAACAAGTAGTGAGTAACTATAACTAATTACTTTTTTAAAGTAACGTTCCCCACACTGATTATGGATGCTCCCTATGCTGCCTGCACTCGCAGCCCACTTTTTGTATATACAGTATTTATTTTTTCTTGCAGCCCACCGTTCTCTTCATTCATGCAGCCCACTCGCAGAGTGCAGCCTGGTTAATGATGACCTATTTATGTTCAGAGTCCTCCGATGGCAGCAAAAAAAAAAAAGCGTAGTCTACAAAAGTCACTGGTGCTTGTTGGAGGATGCCACCGAGAGCAAAAAGAAGCTGTTTTAAACGGGTAATAGAAAGCGCAAAACGGCACTGAAAAAGCGTCAATTTAAAAAGGAGAGCTCTACAAAGTGACACGGCCAGATAAACTTTTTCTATTTTTAGCAAAACGCCAAATGAAGATGTTGAGACAGGTAAGCTAAGTTAGTTAGAAGTGCCTGCAAACCAGCGTTTATGTTTATGAATCAAACTTGTTCTTGTAGCTCCGCAGCAGCCGCTACTAGTCCAGTTTGCTGCTAACAGTGACAATGAAGAGCCAGTAAGGTTACCAAGCAGCAGCTATATGAGCCCAGAACTCCAGTTTTGGCAGGTAGGGTTGCTCATTGACTGAATATTATAAGAATTAATAAGAGTGTGGTGTTGACCTGCTCTATATGAAAAATGCACTGGGATAATTAATGATGCCAGATGATTCGGCACTACCATAATGACACTGACTTGACTTGATCAGAAAGCTTTGTAAAAAGGAGAGATTTGTGCTGAGAAATATGGCAATTTATAAAATGTGATTTAGTGTCAGAAGCAGAGCCAGTAGTGTGCATTAGGGATAGCTGCTGTCAGTGTGTATGGCACATCTACTGTAAGCTGTTTTATCACAGTGTGTGAACAAGCAAACATGATCAGATTACAATATAATCACTTTTTATGCCCAAATATTACTTGTGACCCATTATGAAAGTTGTATGAAATATTCAAAGGAAAAATAGATTATGTAATCTAATATCTAATGTAGTTTAATCTCTGAAATGATGGTATATCTGGTTAGTACTGTAGTTCTGGTAAAGTCAAATGTGCCACTGTACTGTGAAGGGAATTCTTGGAAAAGTACTGGCCCGAAGGCCAGAGGAAATTCTGAATCCGATTATCTATACACTCTAATTCCCGCGAATTGGTTAATGAGACTAATGGTGCCAGAACTCAGAGATCAAAACTGAGACGATAGATTAAAGTCAAGAAAGTTTACTGAAGTCCAGCAGTTAAGTTATAACACACATGTGGGTACACAAAAGATCCTAAGTTTCCTTGGGCGCAGATAAAAGTACACAGGGTTCAGGTCCACTCAGGCTCTCTCAAATTGTGAACCCCATCTAACCATATCCCTAATCTTTAATCTTCTTCCTTGACGGTGTCATCCTCCTGTCTCGGGACAGATTTCTTCAGTTCTCACACACACACTGACCCAAGAGCCACCCCCGCTGTTCCACCTCTCCGCCTGTTGATAGATGGATATGATTTAATAATAGTTTATTACCTACCCATTTCAAAGTCTGTGTAGGTCTTCTTCTTTGGCTTCCTCTTCTGGAATCATTAGTGCCTCTTCCCCTGAGCAGGCCAATTCAGCAGTGGTCGTCAAATCAGTTTTCAAACTCTTTCCTCTTATCTGAAAGAGATTAATATATAGAGGTAATTAATAATTCAAGTACAATGTAATAGATAGAGAAAGTCTAGGACCCCTTGAACACACAGGGGGTTAAAAAAATAGAGCAACACATAAGAATCATGAGTGGCACTGCGCCTGCCCCAAATACTAGATAGATTCAGATTACAGGTGTGTAATTTGCATCTTGCAACAAACTAATATGACAATAACATACGTGACTCTTTTCACTTGTTGATCAGGCTTATACACACACAACTATTATTATGGTATGATGTCCTTCATCTCTGCATTGCCTTCTCTCCCACCTCCTGCCGACGTTTTCTGATCTTCCACTATACATCATACCAACATAAAAACAGACACACTATGTGAAAGCTACTATCAAAAAATACTGCTCTTTTGTGAGGATGCAGTATTTTTAGTATTGTAACTACTGTTTCGCAATGAACACAGTGTATTCCTGACATTTTGTAGAAGATGGTGATATTCTTAGCAAGAACCCCCTTTTTAATGAGGGATAGCTAGTGAAACAAATAAGCAAACAAACATCAACTAACAGTTTACCAAAGTTACCCTTGCTATGAACATTATAGCACACATACGTAGCCACGATGTATTGGCGATGTAATCCAAATTCATCGGGGATACGTAGTAGATTGCTCATTTGCTCACTGGCACGACGTCCCCGGGACGTCGCTGCTGTACGTTTCAACGACATGTAGCCGCTCTCTCCGCGACGTATACATATATACATCGTTCCAACGTATTTCATACATCTTACAGATGCACACATATAGCTACATCGTTCTAACGGAAAAACGGGAAAAAAAGCAACATACCAATTAAATTATTGTGATTCAATATGTCCATCGAACGTGTTTAGTCCCTGTTAAAGCCGATTATAAACCGCTAATGTCAGTTAGGCTTATGGTCAATTTAGCTTCAACAAAAAGTAAAACTTAAAGTTAAGTGACTGGACAGTAACTACATTAAGCTAACGCTAGCTTGCCAGGTAAATTGTTTTTATTTTAATTAATCAACGTTAGTGATATATCAGCAAGAAAATCATGGTAACAGGTGACCATGCTCATTAGCGTTTTGAAGGCTAACGTTAGCCCACGAAAACGGGCACCATCTAGCTAATAACTGATGTTTTATGACCGTTGGCACTCCCAACCCCATTTTCAAAATCAGTTGTTAAACAGATTTAATGCCGAGTGTACAGAAACGAACCACAGTCTTCGTAGCTAAACTGTCCTAAACTAATTTTACATAGTGTCATTTAGTTAATAAGCAGGGTAAAAATAAAATATTGCAATCACAATGTAATAAGTACGAACGTTAGCCTGCCATTAGACGGCCCCTGAACCTCTTCACCTTTTTTAAATATGATTTAACGTTAGTTGGCAGATTAGCTAGCTAGCTAGCTAACGCTACATGCCGAATTTACCTTTAGCTAGCTAGCTACATTTTGATTATATAACAAGTCTTCAGCTTTAAATGTTCCCTGTTGAGATTTCAGTTCCATTAAAGCCAAAACAAAAATCAAATTAACCGATATGAGCAAAGTATGACTGAGGTGCGGCACTCAGTTACTGTTAGCTAGCTAGCTAAAATTAACGTTAAGGGATATCGGGTAACGTTCAATTAGCTATAGCTAGCAGCCTCACGTTAGCTAACGTTACTGGCATGTACTGCAACTGACATAGCAGCTAACGTTAACTTTACATTTAGATTCAGTCAGATTAGTACATATAGCAAGCTAACTAGCTAGCTAGAGCACAGATATTTTAATTTTAAATGAATGTGAAAAGGGGCGGCTAGTGCAATGTTAGCCTGATCTAACGGCTCTAAAGTTACTTTAAACCATGACATGGCGTAACTTACTAACATATCTTGTTATTAGTCTGATGAACACCAACTTTCACATATGAAAACGTCGAAATATTTGTATTAACGTTGCGTTAAGATGAAATAGTGCTTACCATGGGGTTTGACAGCAGCAAAGAAGCAGTCTCCATCCTAACCCTTCGTAGACTGGCAACTTTTTTTCCCCTTCCTTTATCGACTGTGGTGCGAATATGTTGCTGGGCAGAATTCAGATTCACTGTCCATCACATCAACAGTGTGTGTGTACAGTAAAGACATCCAGACGCTCAATAAACGATGCTTCCAAATGACCCGCGAACAACCGAGGAACCGTTAATACATCTCACCGACATAGTTAATACGTTGCTGCGATGTATAGATTGTGATCATACTAAGACGTCCAGACGCTCAATAAACGATGCTTCATTATGACCCGCGAACAACTGAGGAACTGTTAATACATCTCACTGACATAGTTAATACTTCGCTGCGATGTATAGATTGCGATCATAATAAGACGTCCAGACGCTCAATAAACGATCCTTCATTATGACCCGCGAACAACTGTTAATGCATCTCACCACCATAGTTAATACGTCGCTGCGACGTATAGATTGCGATCATAATAAGACGTCCAGACGCTCAATAAATGATGCTTCATTATTCTTCTTTATGACCCGCGATCAATTGCAGACGAAGCGATCAATTGCATACATCGTACCGACGTATGTGTGCTTACTGGGTTGATACTTATTTTAAGAATAGATTCCCATTGTTTTTTTTAAAGCAATGACATACTTGAGTAAACCTCTGCATTCTCATCTGATGCATCCCACTCCTTTGTTATGGTGTGGTGGTCATTTCAGTAGATTTACTCACTAACGTTGTTGTGGAAACACAATAAGCATGGAAACTAAATGCACACTTCCTGCATTACTGCATTACTTCAAATACGAAGTTACTCCTCTAGTAAACTAGTATTCACATGAAATAAAACAATAAAATATTGAGACCATTCAGCAAGGCACTCTGGGTAACATTTAACACACAAACTGCTATGCTATGGTTGCTATGGACTCATCACTAGGCTTCCTCCACTTTGCTGTTTTATACAAAGTGGAATAAACGTAAGTCCAAATCTACACAAAACCCGCAATCAATTAGTAAGCTGACATCAAATGTGGCATTACTCGCAAACCTTTATTGCAACCTTGGCACGGTAAAATGTCCAGATAGTGCAACAGTCATTTTCGTTTTTGCGTCCTGCTGCTCCCATCGTCAGCCAGGAAATACTTATTTTTACTAAAGCAGTATATGAAATCAGATGTATTACGTACCACCATTTAGTTGTTTTGTGTTATTTAAGATATTTATAAGATATCTGATCATGCCAGATGTAATTATTCCACTCATTTTTTTTTTTTTAAGATTATTTTTTTAGGGGTTTTCCCTTTAATCTACAGTGACAGTGGATAGACAGGGGAGAGAAAGAGGGGATGACACGCAGCAAAGGGCCGCAGGTCGGATTTGAACCCGGGCCACTGCAAAGGACTCAGCCTACATGGGGCGCACGCTCTACTGGGTGTGCTAGAGGTCACCCCATTCCACTCATTTAAAAAAAAATACAATTATCCGTTTCAGCCACCAGGGGGGCTGCTCCCCTTACCCCACAGCAAACTCATGGGTCAAACCCATCTAATAGCGGGGGCCGAGACTAATAGCTACATGGAAAAATATGCACCAAACAAGCCACTTTGAAATTTTGCTGTTTCATGAAAACAAAAGTTGGCTGACCCCCCCGCCCCCTCTGGACTGAAAAATGTTGGATGACCCTCCCCTCAATAAAGAATAAAAAGACATGACCCTCCCCTATTTTCCTCCAGTGGTCCATTCCATAAATACCAAACGGTCCCGAAGGGGAGTTCAAATGTATCTTCCCTGGAAATTGTAACCAGTGTCATGACTACACACAACATATATTATAAACTTTTATACTGAGAATAACCCATCTAGATTATAGAAATATTTCTACAACTGCCATTACGCAGATCTGATTGTGTTTAGACTTTATGGCTGGAGTGAAAGTAGGTCAAGTTGTTATTTACTGTCTCTACCAGCAGGCAGCAGTATATAGCCATGGTAACACTGTCTGTTTACAGAGGGCATTTAATAGTGTGTCTAATTCATTTCTATGTTAACTGTTAGCCCTATCCTATATGCCAATAATTAGCAGGGATATAGATACAGATATAGTGCTGTCCATTTAATTTGGAAATTAATGTTTATGGTTTATTTGTAACTTAGTTAAACAGCATATCTTTACATTATACTTGTATCATTTCAGGGCTGATAGTATTTACCAGATACACAGAGAGACGCCATTGTTGTTTGTTGTAATGTTTGTTCCTACCAAAACTTGGACAAAACGCCAAATCTTTTGCCTGGACAATGAACATTTCTGACCTGCGTAAAATTCACTCCTTCGGTGCCTCAGTGGCGTTTGGATTTATTATTTTTCATTCAATCTGAAGACAAATTGCCATTACACGAATTGTTGCGCATAATGTTTCTTAGAATATCATGCAAACCCGTTCAGAGAATATATTGCTTATTTTAACCCAAACCCCTTTTCTTTTCCTCAACCTAAATAAAAGTAGTTTGGTTTCAATTCCGAACCATTTTACAATGTGCATCTGTTGCTGGTACAAGGAAGTTTGGAAACAAATGCAATTCGTGAGAAAACATGTTTCCCTTGGAACGGAATTGAGACTGCAGTTTAATTGTATGGGAACCTATTTTTTTTTAAGTAGATAGAGCTGGTTCAATATACAAAAAGGAACAACATCGAAACCCAATTTAAACTGCCAACGGTCAGTCTAACAATGAACTCTAAAATGCACACCTTATTTAACAGAGAGCGAGAAATAGTGTAAATTACTGTTTTATGTTTTGCGTGGCATCCAAAAAGATGCTTAAATAAAACCATTCAAACCACATTACATAGTTCTTTAATCATGATTAAGCAGTGAGGCAAAAGTTACATAACAGATTGTATGTGTTGTTTTACAGGAAACCCAAGACATACAGCAACTTCAGTTAATTAAAGAGACAACAACATGTTCAGTTAACAGAGGTAAATCAATGTATTTCTATAGCACATTTAAAACAGCATGATCTGACCAAAGTGCTTTACAAACATAGGCCGAATAAAACGGGTCAACAGCAGTCAACAAAATCATTCATATACTAGGCAAAGATTAAGATAAAATCTATGACTAATAAAAAAAACTAATGAACAACCATCATAATAAAGGGCAATAGTGGCCAGAGGTTGGGCATTGAGCCGTGCTTTGAACGACAGGGGCAGATCTGATGTGTGTGTGTGTGTGTGTGTGTGTGTGTGGGGGGGGGCAGTGCAGTGCAGTTTGAGAAACAATTACACAATCACAATTAGAAACTGCATAAAAAGAAAAAAAAGGCAAAATAAATCCGTTTATAGGTACAGATATATACATATGAATGTAGCAGTGAGTTGGACGAACCAACCCTAACCCCATCAGACCGGCAGTTAGAGACGAGCAGGTGAAGAACGTGGCGCAGCTAAAGAGCCAGATATGTTTCTCAGCAGCAGGTGGAAATCAAACCAGTTTAAATAGGCATTAGATTGCTGGAATCTGGAGTGATTTAATGCAAATCTAATCCTGATCCTCGTTAGGTGTTGTTCTTACGACACGCTAATGTTCCTGCTCTGTGTAGAAACAGCAGAGGTAACACCAGACTGCTGGGGAGATTAAACCAGATTTCAGTTATCATCATACAGTCAACACGTGACACATCAAGAACAGCCCAAACTATACTTGCAAAGCATCTCAACAACAGCACTACGAGTATGGCCATAATGGTGTAGAAAGCCCTCTTCTTTGATTGATCAACTCTTTCCCTGTCCCCGCCCTGTTCCCCTGGCCCTGGACGAATCAGAACGCAGAGAACAAAAAGGCTGCAGAAGGAAATGACGAACAAGGAGACAATCAAGAGGCTGAAATCCACAATCTTTGACACATCATCCAAACTAACCAGAACTGTTGCTCCAAAGCAAAGCAGCCAAACACAGCCAATGCTGATATTTCTGATTCTGATCCCTCTCTCTCGTCTCAGACTCAGGTAGGTGACGGGATGAACGACAGCCAGGTAGGGCTCCACACAGGTCAGCATGTGAAAGAACGTCTCTCCGTACCAATTGACGCTCCAAAGATAGTACCCCACAATAAATACATAAACATGATCCCTGTAGATACCACAGCAGCAGAGGGTGTGTCCAAATACACCAATCAGCTCCATGGCAACCATGTGGTAGGTGAAGCTGTCTGAGTGACTCGTCGTCGTTGCTGCTGCGGAGGTGGTGGAGCGATGTCCCCGCCATCGTTGGAGACCCAGGTAGACGATGAGGATGCAGAGAGGGAGGAGGAGGAGGATCTTCGTTATGCTGAATGCGAAGAAGATGAAGGAGCTTGGTCTGGTCATAAAGCAACGTATGCTGATAGGAAGGTCAGGATAATGGACGGAATCATTGGAAGAGTTTACTGCCATTTCTGGAAGAGAAAAAGACAATCAAATACACACAAAGGAAAAAAAAACACACACAAAACTACAATATCAGTATTTACAGTTATATATATATGTAGTGCCCCTTTGAAGTTTCTGTAGTGAGTCTTTGGGAAAACCATTGAGTTTATAAAAATACAGAATCAACTTTGCAAGTGTCACTAAGATAAAGTTTGTCTTCTATCGGTTTCACAATAATGTGTATATAAGATGATGATATTAAAAAGTAATAAGAACACTGACCTTATCAGTATTTGTTGCTGGTCTTCCTCCCTATGTGGACTCCTGTGTTTGAGTATCCAAATTGTACTGGCTCTATATCACAGCCCCACTTTACCTTTCTGTCTCTCTCTCTATGTCTCTCTCTCTCTCTCTCTATGTCTCTCTCTCTCTCTCTCTCTCTCTCTCTCTCTCTCTCTCTCTCTCTCTCTCTCTCTCTCTAAGTTCAATCCAAATTCAAATGTTCTATTTGAATAAAAAGCAAAGTGGCATTGACAAATGAACCCATTGATAAATGAATAATCACAGTGAGGGATCAAATTGAGTTCAAAGAGGGTGTGTTGGAGGAAGAGGAGGAGGAAGAGGACAAGTTGTAAGTTGTTGGTTTTCTTGTATGTTAGTTGTATTAGTGTTTACAATGTACTTTTCAACCCCTCTCAGCAGTCATTCTACAACATTGTATGGACATGTAGATATAAGCCTATGGAAGAAAAAAGAGCTTTAGATTTAGAGATAACAGTTTGTAAATAGTATATCCCAAAATGTACTATTGTGAAAAAAAGTCTTTGCCGTTTGATGCAAATGCTTAATTGAGATGCGGTTTAAGGCATTTTGAATGCAGCGTTTCATTTTGAAGGAGATACGAGGCATTTAGCATTTTGTGTGTGTAGTTTTGGGAATTGTGTGTACAATTTAAATAATAGGAGATATAGTTTTGAAAACGTGGGAAAACAGTTGTAAAAAAACCCAGTAATAGAACAAATGCGGTGAGCCTCAGTTTACCTCACTTGAAAATATGTTTTATTACAACACAAATCAGAGAAGCTCTTGGTACAACCTGTATGAATGGACACTGTAGGATTCTCGTAGGGTACAGATTTGATCATTGGCAAATTATCAAAGATGTTTTATCAATATTAATAAAGTTATGAATATGGTTATTAATAACTTTATCAAATCGACAAACAATCAAAACGGGGCACCACCCTGCTAGTCAGGGACCAATAATCAAACTGTGGAACAGTCTCATTTCTGTGGTAATCCTTTAAAAAGGAAATAAAGGAAGGGGTGAATCCAAGCATGGACCTGATCGACCAGCGATTATTACAACAAGTACACAAATAATCACAAGCAACTGCTAATTAAGTATAATAAGATTTATTAACGTCACAATTATCAGTAGCTAATCAATAATCCTTCAATAATAAACTTATATATCTTTTACCATATCACAGCCAAAACAAAGCCAAAACAAAGCAGCATGTGTCATGGACACGTCTGTGTGTGTGTGTGTGTGTGTGTGTGTGTGTGTGTGTGTGTGTGTGTGTGTGTGTGTGTGTGTGTGTGTGTGTGTGTGTGTGTGTGAGCAAAGGAGGAGGGGCGGTGTCAAAATGTAGGCCTAACACAAAAACCAAACTGGCTACTCCTGTGAGCTGCACAAAACTATTTAGCCTCAAGAGGGCGGTAGTGGTGCTGGGTGCACGGGCCGGGGCTGAAGAAGCCGGGGGGTTTGCTAGGCAACGCGCACGCTTAGCCTAGTATGCTAGGTCATGTGTTAGCTCTGTACAAGGTGATGCCGACTCCACGTGTGAAGCTAGCCTACCGCGTTAGCTTGGGAGATACGCGGCTAGCCTGTGTGTGTGTGTGTGTGTTAGTAAGAGGAGAAAGGGAAGAAGAGTAAAGAAAAGAGGCACTTTGATCTTAATTATCGATAATGACCTAGTTCCCCTCAGCCACTCTGTCCTACAGACTGAGACTTTTGGTTTTGCTGAGGGAAACGTCACTATAACCACTCCAGTAGCTAACAGCTGATTTTCGCGATTCTATCGCAGACAGTAACTAAATTCCATGAAAGGAATGAATTAGCAGGTAGCGATTACAGTTATACCCAGCTACTTAACACAACCTAAATCAACGGTATAATTGATAATTTATACATTCACAGAACAGATTAATAATCACATATGGACCAGTACATGATTAAATCAGATCACATTAATGGCAACAATGGTAGCGAACCCTTTGCTCATTAGTAAACACACTACTTATCTCTGCCCAGACGTCAGCCTTTTTACGGTGTGTTCAGTTCGTTTGTTTCTGTCCATAGGTTTCCACAGAAATGAAACAGAACAAATCCCGGGCGCTCGTCAGGGCCACGGAGAAACTCCCCTCCAAAAAGGCAGTGAGGGGAAGAGTTTGGTCGACTTTGAGAAGAAAACGTTGTTTCCTTCTCACTGCAGTTATGAAAAACACTGGTGCGTTTTTCATAGGATCCTCCGAAATTAAATCCACTTTCTCCAGAAATACGCTTGCGCGCCTCCTGTCAGCAACGGGAGTTGCAGGTGAAGACGAGGGAGTTTCCTAGGGTCAGGTTATTTATAGGTTCAGACACCCTGCTGTGTTTATGGTCCCGCTGAACAAATAGGAAGACTCAAAACTCTTGAAAGGGTTTAAACTACAATCTTGGAGTCCTTTGACTTCCTGCCAGTTGTGAGGCGTTTCCCTTCTGGCTGGCATTTTCACATAGAGGTGTGAATTAACCAGGCTTTGGGGTTTACATACAGGCCAAGATTCCTTTGTCTTGGCCACATGTCCCCTTGTCTCTGAGCACATGTGTGTCTTGTATCCAGAGGTCAGTTTAATCTGAGGCCTTTTGGTTAAAATCAGGTTTAATCAGACTCTTGGTCCCCAACAACACAGTCATACCAAATCTCTTTACATTTCACTCAGCTTTATATAGTAACTAGGTTATTGTATAATCACACCATCGGACAACTTAATATTAAAATTATAATCATTAAAGTAAAAATCAAACAGTCCTTCATGCCTCATACATTTCTACCACAACATCGATCCAACTGGAGTTTATTTGATCGCTCCATTAGATGGACAGTTGACAGGATTCAAAGTAAGTCAACGCCTGCCGTGTATTCAAATCAAATAGAGTCATTAACTGTTTTGCATGTTCATGTTATTTTAAAAGGAGCTGTACTCGATGTTCAGCACATTAATATAGCAGCAACAAATATTTGCAATGTAAAGATAGTGAAGTAATGGTGTCCTGAAGAGAGAATGTCCCTCTCCCTCTGTGTGTGTCTGTTCTTTGTTTTGATAGCCGGTCTCGCTGTGTGTGCATCTTTTTGCATGTGGCCGTGCAAAAACGTCGGTATTTCACGTAGTGGGGAATGGTGTGTGAGAGCCATATGGAGGCAATCCCAGCCCGCTGTTTTTTCCGAGTAAACAGACCCATTAATCACATCTTTGTGGTTCCTGTATGTAGAGTATGTGTGCTGTAAGTCCAGCCTCTCCACAAGAAGCATCACACTCAACTAAATCTAAAGAAATCTTATCTAAAACAAAATCCTGTAACCCTGAAATACCAAATATTTTACTATACTTATATACCATATACAGTGTAATATACCAATGGATTCTCAAGAATAGACAGAGGTGGGTAGTAACGAGTTACATTTACTCCGTTACATTTACTTGAGTAAGTTTTTGAAAAAATTATACTTCTAGGAGTAGTTTTAAATCTCTATACTTTTTACTTTTACTTGAGTAGATTTGTGAAGAAGAAACTGTACTCTTACTCCGCTACATTAGGCTACAATGAGCTCGTTACTTTTCTTTTTACCTCTTTGGTATTCAACGCGTCATTTTTTTTATCCCCACGCGTACGCCTCATTTTAATGTTTTATTTTGACAAAAATAGACGCTGTAGATGCGCACAACTCTTACTATCAATATCACTTCCCCATCAGTCAGGCACAAGATCTGACCATAATTACACTTGTCCTTTCCATAAACTGCCGTTGCTTTAGCCTTTTATTTCAGTTGCAACCCTGGCAGTGTAAGCGATCGTGAGAGCAAATAAAAAATATAAAAACATAATTCAAACCGCTGTGCGCATTACACACGGCAAATACACCCATCAGGGAATGTTAACGGGGCTGTCGGCCACTAAATGTTTTTTGTATGAGCACACCCCTCTCTTTTTGTCTCTCCCCCTCTCTCTCTCCGCGCACCGAGCTCAACCTGATCTTCTAAGAACGGTGAAGCCGTTATCAGTGGAGTATTGATTGGTCAGTAGGCGTGCTTTTACAGCCTCTGATCTCCAACTTAACCTGCTCCCGACCAGGTTAGGCGTCCAGCATAAGTTACCACGGCGATTGAACCCGATAACAAGTGATCCACCTTTGTGATTGAAAGCATGTTTACCTTAGTAAAAGTGCCAAACAGTAGCTCCATTACCTTGTTCTAGTTCTGCCTGCAGAGCCTGGTAAAAAAAAGTGTAAAAGTTTGGAAATTTGTGTTACTTGTGCTTATTTATTTTTTTATGTATTATTATTTTATTGATTTTACTTTTTAAGTACTTGAATTTACCTGGATTATTTTAATTTAAGCTATTTTGTAATTAATTAATTAATTTAAATTTATTTAATTGATTGGATGAACTATAATTTGCCTAAAGATGATTATTTTGTATTTTTGTCCGTCTGATTGAATGCTTGTGTTAAAAAATAAATCAGACGTTACTCAACAGTTACTCAGTACTTGAGTAGTTTTTTCACCAAGTAGTTTTTTACTCTTACTCAAGTAATTATTTTGATGAGTACTTTTTACTTTTACTTGAGTCATATTATTCTGAAGTAAAAATGATGATGGGATGATGAAGCACATTTTGTTATGAGTCTTGAGTTGTCCTACGCTTGAAGAATGTTATTTAAAAATGGACCAAGTTACACAGTCAAAGCTGTCTCCGTGCTCTTACTCTATCCACGTCCCGAAAGTACTTGTATGTAATAACGACGAGTTAATAGTTAACGCTAACAATAACTAGCATTGCATTTGCGCCGGTTACAGAGCACTGCAGGCTGCCAGTTGTTTAAGCAGGCATTACAGTTAATTTTAGCTGACAAAATGTGAGCATCATGTGGCGCCGACAGTTAAGTTAGGCACAAAACGACTAGGTAAGATTAGAAAAAAGTTAGTGATTTGAATTAAAACACTCCTGGGACACAAACATACGTTTCTTGGGTGAACCCTTGTGTTTGCCCGGGGACGCTAAGTCTGCTCCTCAGGTTGGAAGCGCTGTGTTTTATGACGTAAGCAACCTCCATTCCCCAGTCCAGAGCCCTCTTATACAGCAGCAGTCACTGTTTTGTACGCTGCCAAAACAAAACATGGATGACATACGTATTACAGTGCATGTCTTTTAGTAGATATGTGTACGAATAAGAAAAGTCTGAATATACATGCATGCAGCGTCCGAAATGAACAATCTCCAGTTGCCAAATGCGGGTACATTTTCTGTTTGGCAAGTAAATTCCAGATAGCTACCTGCCACATGACGAGTAAATGTTTGTACCTGTCTTCATTTTGGTGAAGGTGCAGCTACTTTGTGCTCTGCTTTCTGCATGTCGGAGATTTGCTGGGGCGGGCCAACACACACCAGACGCCAGCCACCACGTCACTTCTGTTTACTGATAGCTAGTGTAGCAGTATGAGTTTAACTCCTAACTACCTGGCACTCTTTTGGCCAATCACTGCCGCAGGGCTCCCGTATAAAAACAGCTAGTTGTCCTCCTTCCGCCCTCTCTTTCTCGTTGGTGACGGAAGTACTCTACACTTCTGGGTCGCTCACTCTGTGAGTTGTATTGCTGTGCTACAGGTAGGGTAGCGGCTTGGCTGCCTCCTCACTCACTTTGACTGTTATTTCGTTGCCGTTATTTTATTATGTACTGAACGCTTGTAGATCTTCGGTTGGCGGGTTATCCTCCACCTTGCCAGTTGAACGCCGTGAATGAGAAGTGAGTAACACTGGTAGCTGCTGCGGTTTGCATGATCGGAGATCCTTCTGGGTCTACTAAAACTCTGCTTGAACGGTATGTGGGCTAAATGGGGTCAGATTTATTCTTTAGATTTATTTGGTGTTAATTATTGTTTTCTGTAAACACTAGGAACCGGGCTGGTGCCACCGAAGAAAACCTTATTAGCTGTCTAGCGTTTCACCCACTGGCTGCTGTTTTGCATGGACGGCTTTTTGCCCAAAGTGCTATTGCTGCTCACAGACTGGTTTGCCTATTCGGCGTGTTACAAGTGTTGTACGGAGCAACTATGCCTCGACCACGTGGTCATATGTGTGGACCATGGTCTTAACTGTGTGAATGTAGTAAAAAGAGCATAGCACCCCACATTATAATTTGGTTTGTTTCTTTTCCTTTTTTTTGCTATTTTGTTTTCAATTTAGTTAAAAGTTGCAATAATATTTTGCTTAGTTTTCTTTTCATTAGTGAGTTTTCTACTTAAAAATTTAGTTTCTTTGGTTATGTTATTGTTCTAATTATAATTAGTGTTTTGTTTTGTTTCTTTTGGGTTAATTGCTAAGTCTTTTCTTTTGAATTCATATTCCTTTTTTGTACTGCCTCCTGGAACTACTAGTGGTTCTGGCAGTATATGTTGTGTCTATTTTGTGTTAAATTTCTTTCAGTTTGTTCTTTTCTTTATAACCTCTTATATTGATTTTGATGTTCTTTTTGTGGAGTGAACCCTGCTAATTGTGTGTGTGTGTGTGTGTGTGTGTGTGTGTGTGTGTGTGTCCCATTTTTGTTCCCATTTTAGTTGCTGAGAGCTGAAGGCGGTGGTGCTTGTGTTCGGGTGGTGTTATTCCCTTCCTGTGTGCTGTGTCTCCCCGTTTTCATTTGCTGTGTTCACTGTTGTGTGTTTTTGTGTTCACGGGTGACTTTCCCTGGGATCCCTCGCTGCCCTCGTACCCCCGTCTCCTCCATTGGTAAGCCTCAGCACAATTATCCCCCCACCCCCTTTTTTTTGGTAAGAATGTGTTTTAAACTGTTTTGTTTTTAAATTTATTGAAATAATAATGTGCTTCTTTTAAAAATTGAACCTTGTCTCTGGCTGCGTTGTATACTGACCTGTGTGACCTTAAATATATCAATAATCTTGCAATTGGAAGTAAAATCATTCATTAGTAATTGATATCATTCTCTGGGTGAAATTCTGGGTGGCGTTGTCGGTATTTTTGAGGTAGCCTTCCTCTAGAATACCACCTCCTCTGTTCTGTCAGCTCTCGTGCCGCCACATTAGCGTTTACCTCAGGCTAATTAATTAGCTAGTAAGTGGTGATTTTAGGCAGCCAGCCTTCCAAAAGAAAGAAAGCACAATGAAATTAAATGTTAACCGATCATTAACCGTTGACCGACAAGCAGGAAAAGGAGTCTCAGTTCACGCGTCCGGGAGGCTCTGACACACTTTCCACACTCCGTGTCCACGGACAGCTGTAGGCTTGTACCGGTGTTGATGTTTTGTGCTTGTCGGACACATGCAGCCACTTTCCTGAAACCGCTTGCCATACCTGGGGCGCATTTTCTATAATGTGAAATATACCTTAGTATTTATTATTTACTGTGAATGTATTGTGAAACTGTTTTCATATATATAACCTCTGAACATTTAAATTATAAATTGAACCACTCAGTGGATCAAGTCAACTTTATTGTCAATTCTCCAAAATGTGCCAGACATTCAGGGCTATTAAAAATACACTTCTCTCCGACCCACGGTGCAATAAGGACACGTACAACAAGTACAATATAAAAGATAAGAAATATAAAGATGTTTCTCCCATTCGTGGTTCCAATTCAAAAAATCATCAGAAGTTCAATATGATGTTAGAGCTTCAACATTTTCAGATATCAAAGTCAACAAAGAACACTTAAATTAACTTTATTTAGTTAAAATTATCAAAGGATTCCTTAAGTTGAACGTCTTCATTTGTTAAAGTGATGAATTGAAATACATGAGAAACATTTCAGTGTGTAAAAAATGAATGAATCAGATCATACATCAGATGAAACCAACATTTAGTTCTTTAGCATTTAGATCTTTCTCTTTATCAACACCAGAGTTAACTCCTCACAGCTTTACAATGACAGAGAGACAGGAAGTAACAGACCATAATAATACAGAAGCAGTACATTAAAGAGAACATTACAAAAGAAAAGGTTAAAGCTCTATGTGCTCTAAGTTAAAACTGTATATAAAGTCTGAGCAGAAGGTCAAAGTTTTCATGAAGAAGATGCCTTCACTTCCTGAGTTCCTTCATTACATCCTGCAGTAGTCAACTACATGATAGACAGGATATAAAAACTACTGGATATGATCACATAGAGCTTTACATTGAAAAAGGTTTCAACAATTGCACATATAAGCTACAGCCTGCTTCGTATCGTGGAGGGTATTCAATAAAGGGATTGATTATTGAACTTAAAAGCTGAACTGCTCAACATGCTCTACAAAGTTTTAAGGATGTCCTGCCTCTTAGACTGTAAACCTAGTCTACCTACGGGTACCAATAAAATAACCTGAACCTGATGCTGTCAGTATGAACCTGTTGGTTTATTCTGTGAGCCCAGAGTTAATTTGCTGTCAGCAGCTGATCTTTGTGTCCTTCAGACTTCTAACAAACACTTTTGTAATTTCTGTGTCTCTGTCTTATGAAATCAAATTCTAACTGTCTTTTTGAAGTGTCCACTGATCCACCTGCTGAACTGTAACTTTTTCTCAATCCACCTTTAAACTTTGAGAAGAAATCTTGTTCTCTCAGCAGACAACGACAGAAACAAAAACCCAGCAGAGCTGCTGTCAGTCCACAGTAGAGACCGATCCTTCCCCAAATCTCTGGTTGTGGTGGACTTGTTGTGTTGGGTGTCTCAGGTTCCGGCTGATCCCTTGCTGCTGTAAAGAGACCAAACACATCTGTTTCATTTATGTGAATAAAAAACATTTCAGTAAAACACTTGGAAGTGTAGGGATTGTGGAAGTCCTTCCTTCTTATTTATCTAAAAAGCTGCTGAATTGAACCCGTTAAGAAAGTTCTCCTGAATCAACTTACCAGTGACATTGAGCCGACATTTACCAGAGTTACTCTTATAATTTAAGATCACGTCACACACGTACTGTCCCGAGTCTTCAGTCCTGAGTCTGGACACATGAAGTCTGAGTCGTCCTTCTCTGAGGACGTCTTTGTCCCACTGGACTCGTCCTGCAAACTGTTCATCCTGAGACTCTGGGACCTCAACTCCTTCATGGAGACGAAACAGGACTGAGGATCTGAGATCAGTTATCAGTTCACAGAAGATAAAAAGATAGTTGGAGGAACTGTGAGGGTTGGTTGTGAAGGTCCACTCCAGTGTGATGTGGTGGTTCTCCTCTGCCTGATAGGAGGTCTGGGTCACATTCACTACAAATGTTCCTGTTGAGGAGACAGAGAGGGAAAGTGAGGAGCAGACACACTGACAACTTTAAACTCCATCTCCACATGTTTCTGGGGACACTTTAGTGATTCTTTGTTTAGTGTTAGTGGATAATAAAGTGAAGCTGTAAACTAACCAGAGACACAGGAGGTCAGGATGATGAGCAGCAGGATGCTGCAGATCATCTTCTCCCTGTGAGAGGAGACAGAGGTGAAGAGTCACAAACACATGAGCTCAGAGTTCACTTATTACAGGACAGAGAGAGGACTTATACAGTCTGTTTATACTTCTTCTTCTGTGTTACTTATGTAGCTCAGCGCGATTTCTTTCAGGAAGACTTCTAAACTACTTCAATCACCACTATCTCTCCCTAAACTTTCAGCTGGTTGAAATAACACAGATAGCCAGAGGAATAAAACCCAGATTCAGTAATGTATGTCAGTCACAAGACGGCGGCATTTGTCACTGTTTGTCAGAAGAACGAGGAAGATACTAGTAAGGTTTTTATTCATCAACCTACACCACTTAACACCGGGGCCATGCATTTGTCCGTCGTGTTTAAAGAAAGGAAAATGTAACTGAAAAAAATCGCCAACTATCTGAGTCAAGTAGTAACACATAAAGTGTGGTATTCCTTATAAACAACAGCCTATACAACAGACAATATAGAAACAGTAAACACTCAAACAACCTCATGCTGTCATATTGACTCTTTACTAAATGTTCCAGCTGCTGTTTAAAGTGTCATAGAGCAGCTTTTTATGTGGATCAGGTTTCAGGATGATCTGTCTTCAATGAATCAAATGTGTGTTAAACTGTTGTTGTTGAATTGTCTCTTTACTGAGAGAACCGACCACATTATTATCTGTTAACTTCTGGTCTAATCCACCAACCCTCACACACTAAACCTCTACAACAGGATTCATATCATGACAACACCAACATCAACACATTCACACATTACCTTGTGTGTCTTCAGTCAGTTAAGATCCAAACCAGGAGACCAGAGGACAGAGTTCCAGTTTGTGTTTGAATTCTTCTCTGAATGAAGGCAGCCAGTAAAGAATCCACGAGAAAATCCAGATACCAACCACACCTTGGAGCTTGTCTATGAATTGTCAAGCGGTGGAAAAAAGGGCAAATATATAGGCAGGCCAAAGAGACCGTCTCCTGACGCACCCTGGGTTGGAAGCACAAAGAGTTGCTGGTCCGGTCTGCCCAGACTGCCTTCACAACGCCCAGCCTGAAACAACACACACACACACACACACACACACACACACACACACACACACACACACACACACACACACACACACACACACACACACACAAAACAAAACACACACACATGCATGCACAAGCACACGCACGCCTATACATATAACCTACAGATAAAAAGATAACTTACGATAAAATGATCTGATGCTCAGACTAGTCTAGCTAGTCTTAGACTGCTCATTCCAAATCAAATTACCATGTTTTCAGAACAAATCTCTGAGTCAGAAGTGAAGCAACCCTCAGTGGCAGAGACTGAATGGGTTAGTTAGTTAGTTACTATGAAGCAGGGGTGTTTCATACAGAGAACAGTAAGTATGTCAAAAAGAAAAGAAAAACAGGAATATGTATGTGTATATGTGAATGTGCTGAAACTTGAGTGGGACCATCATGTCTCTTCATGTCCTGCAGCGGTCCCAGTTGTGTCTCCTGCAGTTCAAAGTTCAGACTGAGCTGCAGCCTGCAGGACGAGACAAACACTTTCAATCTAGAAAGGTACAACTTTGTTTTAACGCGACGTTTTACAGTAACGTGTTGAGATCCACAGTTATATTTTAGATGTACAAACCTGCAGGACTCCCAGAGCACTTAAAGTCACCCTTTTTAAGCTTTTATATTGTTATCTCTCTCTCTCTCTCTCTCTCTCTCTCTCTCTCTCTCTCTCTCTCTCTTTCCATCACAGTTTGTCTTCAGTTCTTTTCTCTTTCAGTTCTATAAAATAAACATGTTTTCAGTAACAACTCATGTGTGGTCTCCCTTCCTTTGTTCAGCCTTTTGCCAAATTCTGACAGCCCAGTATGTATTCTGTATTTAAATATGTAAAATAGGGTTAAAGCATAAACCCTTTCATCATTATAATGTTAACAATTTGTTACAAATAACACAATTCAACCAACATTAATTAAAAATAAAATACATATAGGCCTATAAATAAATAATATTTATTTGGATTTGGATCTGATAAATGTTCATGAGTCTTCCTGTATGTCACTATGAGACAAGTCAGTTGTATTCAGCTCAATATCACAGATCACACATTTGCCTCATGAGACACCCTCTCTCTATATTTGACCCTAGATTGAATTAAGGAAAAACTCCCCCAAAAACTTTAACAACAGAGAGCAAAAGAGGAGGATCCCTCTCTCTGGACAAATAGATATGCAATAGATGTGTGTACAGAATAACCTACAAAATCAAATGACACTATGACAGTATAGACAGATGACTTCTTAATCAAGTCTGGATGTTAAAGAGTAACCAGCAGAGGGAGCTTTTTACTGGGAGTCAGGTGGTCTTGTTGAAGGAGTTGATCATCAAGTCTCCACAGTTAACCTGCATGCTATCAGCTCAGCATAATAACACACATGAATGGAAGAGTTGGTGCTCCGGTTGCATTGCAGTTTAAATGTCTCTAGTAAAACACCAAATCATATCTCAGATGCAAGTTTCATTCGTTGATTATTTAAAAGCTGCAAAACCCTCAACGAAAGCATTATTATCACTGACATTAGTCATTTCTGCTGTAATAACTTAATTTAAATTCATAGTAACTAAACATGTACAGAGCTCGTTAATGAACATCAACCTGCTGGAGTTAGTATTAATGATAATTTACTTTTTTTTTGCCTAAATCATCTCCTCATAGTGCTGGCCACCTCTGGTAAAATTGCCTACATCCTCAGTTGAACAGGTCATGTGATTCTACACCTTTAGGATAATGGCCTATGTCAAGCGTGTGATTTAGGCCGTTAAGTTTTTTTTGTGTTTTCTGCAAAACCTGAAAAAATGACTTAGACCATCATTTTAGGAAGGTGATGATATTATGAAATAATATACTGATGCAAGTAATTACACAACTAGAAGAAGACAAAACATGATGTAACATGTCAACTTCATTTAAACTCAAACCGTTAGTAACATGAACATCGCTTAAAATATAAAGATATAACACATTTTATATCACACATAGTTTTCTGACACTATATTAATGTTAGAGAAGAATGAATTTGTTTGGTTGTCATTGCAAGATACTGATGATGTATATAGTTTCTTGTAATATTGTTGAAATGTCTCATTTATATCATTAATTGAGTTTACTAATTTATCTGATGGCTAAAATTATATTTGAGGGACTTGTCTAGCTAATATTTTCCCAGATTTTCCCACCTTCATAAAAAATTGTTTTTAATCTGTATAAGAAGTATTCTACTTTTTTGTTAAAGATTTCATGCAGCTGAAACTTAAGTTGCCTGTGTGTAGTGATTTCTAAAAAAAAAAAAGAGTGTAAATTGTAATTTCCCCACTGGGGATCAATAAACAGTATAAATTATTATTATTATAAAATTAATCATAAATTATATTATTCATTAATTAATTATAAATTATTATCATTATAGTCCTCTTACCCATGTCCAATTCTGTGTTTATACTTAATTCCACCGCTGCATGATCTGTGATAGCAATACACTGTAAAAAAGTACAGACCCATTTAGTTATGTCCACTTATTTCTTATTTTTAACTGAACACGCTTATACAAGTTTTGGATTTTGAACTCAACTTTATGAGTTTTTGAAAGTTAAACTTGCATTTATTCATTGGGTCCACTATTTAAATTTTTTATCAGATATGTATGTGTTGATTGAACTTGGGTATGTAAGTTATCAGTTGAAAAAAAAAGTGTGTGTGTTGCAACAAAAAATGGTTGCCTTTCGATTTTAAAATAACCTGTCTTCACAGCATAGTTAAAGCATGGACAGAATAAATTGATTAACTACATCGAGATAAGTGATGTAGCCTATGCAAATTTCTACTAAAATATAACAAGTGTTGTGGCAAACAACAAAGCACTAGTGGGAGGAGGGAGTACCTGTCAAAGGCTTGTGAATTGTGAATTTGGCATTTCACTCTTCTCATATTGAAATGTACTTGAAAAGTACTTTTCAAAAGTCAAACAGCTCCGCCCACATTTAGCCCAACCCCAATCTACATACTGCAGTCAGGTGCAATTGGTTCATTGGCTGGTCAATTCCCATGATGCAAGGCGGTAAATAGAGTTGTGTTAAAATTTGCTGAAAAGTTTGCAGTTTGTTCGGAATTGTTTGTTTGAATTCCGTTTATTAAACGTGTGCTTGAATGTAGTGTTTTGTTGCCTGGTAATTGTCATTGTTGTGCTGGTTTACATTTGTAACCATGAGTTAAGTGACTGTTATGTTTGATAAGAAGAGCTGGAGTATTGCAGCATTAGACTTTGAGCAGTAATAGGCTTCCTTCAGCTATTAATCTGCAGTGTGTCACTTCATTAGCCCAAGTGACGCAACATCAGAGGCTTTAGAGGGACCCTTATTTTGCATGGGTCCCTGGGACGGCTGCACCCAAGCATCCACACTATCTCCACTATAAATGTGGTTATGTTATTGTAACTTTAAATTGTGCGTTGTAATAAAGCAGAAAAGTATGTCTGTTATACTAGGCAAGGAAGGTTTCTTGCATTATTAAAGAAAGTCATTTATTTGTTTTAACTTAAAGTATGAAGTTAAACTAAGTAATTAAAAGTTAAATCAACTAAAATAACAACTTTAACAAAACTAGAACACTGTAGTTACATCACCCTCATTAACTTTAATTTCTAAGTTGAAACAAAAGCAGTCTTCAAGTTGAGTGAACTTCGATTTTCAAGGCTGAAGGTGAACTTTCATTTCCAAGTTAAACTACCATGAAATTTATTACAGTGTGTGATCTTTTAGTAAAAACATTAGTCTGCTTAAGTTGAAAGTATAAGTTCAATTGCTGCCTTAAAAACATGAGTACACCTAACTTGAAAAGACAATTGGTATGAATACAGTTAGTTGAAATTAAATGTAAAATTCTATGTTTGTTTAACAAAAGGAAGCAAGTTTCCTTGAATATACAATGTAAGATAGATGGTTGTTTTAACTCACAGTATCAAGTTCTAACAATAAATTATTATTAATTAAACATCTTCTCTAACTTACCTTCGTGAGTTGAAATAGCATACAATTGTATTTTTGCTTGACAAGAGGAAGCAAGTTTCCTTGAGTGGACAATGTAGTATTGATAGTTGTTTTAAATCATAGTATCAAGTTCAAACAATAAATGATCATTAATTAAACATATTCTATAATCTAACTTTGTGGGTTGAAACAACACTATTCTTAATGTTGGCTTTACTCACATTTTTAAGGCAGCAATTGAACTTAAATTTTTAAGTAGAACCACCCTGATAATTTTTACAGTGTAGTTCTTATACTGCAACTAACTACACTGTTTACTAAAGGGCTTGCAATTAAGAAAAAGTCAATTATGGAGTGTGACTTTTGACAATGGGAAAAAAACATGTACTCCATCTCCCTAGGGTTGAGGTTTTTCAACATTGATACGAGTTCCCCCAGCCTGCCTATGGTCCCCCAGTGGCTAGAAATGGTGATAAATGTAAACCAAGCTCTGGGTATCCTGTTCTGCCTTTGAGAAAATGAAAGCTCAGATGGGCCAATCTGGAATCTTCCCTTCATGAAATCATAAGGAGCAAGGTTACCTCTCCTTTCTCTGCTTTGCCCGCCCAGAGAATTTGGCTACACCCCCACTCTCCACCTTGCCCCACTCCTCCTCAATAGCTAAAGAGACAGAAATGGGACATACTAAGGAAAGCTCATTGTGTGACTGGCTCTAGTGGCTGTAATTCTGCACCAAGGCTGAATTTCGGGAAAGAGACTTCAGATACAGTATTAGGGGACCACTAAGGTTTATATAAAAGAGACTTCAGATACAGTATTAGGGGACCACTAAGGTCTATATAAAAGAGACTTCAGATACAGTATTAGGGGACCACTAAGGTCTATATAAAAGAGACTTCAGATACAGTATTAGGGGACCACTAAGGTCTATATAAAAGAGACTTTAGATACAGTATTAGGGGACCACTAAGGTATAAAAGAGACTTCAGATACAGTATTAGGGGACCACTAAGGTCTATATAAAAGAGACTTTAGATACAGTATTAGGGGACCACTAAGGTCTATATAAAAGAGACTTCAGATACAGTATTAGGGGACCACTAAGGTCTATATAAAAGAGACTTCAGATACAGTATTACGGGACCACTAAGACCTATATAAAAGCATCCAAAAAGCAGCATGTCATAGGACCTTCAACATTCCTTTATATTGTGGTAGAAATTCTAACACCTAG
Organism: Perca fluviatilis; assembly: GCF_010015445.1. NCBI lineage: Eukaryota > Metazoa > Chordata > Actinopteri > Perciformes > Percidae > Perca > Perca fluviatilis. The sequence continues at coordinate 25,390,318 of NC_053125.1, read as the reverse complement.
GTGTCCATCTGACCTCTGACCTCCAAATCTGGGACCAAAATGGGAGGTATAGAAAAGTCAGTCTAAAGTGCAGACTGTAGATAAACAGCAGAATAAAGTTAGGCTATGAAGTCAGGTCCATTCATCAAATAGGGGTAAATAGTTCACACAGCTTAAATCAAAACAAAATAGTCAATAGTAAGATATGTTAAAAGATAAATATGTGATTTTCCATTACAATATATGTATTTATGATCATAACATTCCTCCACATGCTACTGTATATAAAAAAATTGAAAAGTCTCAGAGCTTAACATGCAAAAGGTAAAGGTATGTAACAGTTGAACAGGTTGAAACATCAGGCTGAATTTTGATCATCAAAGCTAGACTGCTCGACATGCTGTCAGCTGTCAGCTCAAAGTTAATTTGCTGTCAGCATCTGATCTTTGTGTCCTTCAGACTTCTAACAAACACTTTCTGTCTCAAGAGATTGTAGACAATTCAGAATTTAATTCTTAAACACAAAATCATCAAGTAGAGGAACACTTAGTTCACTGAAGAAAACATCCTGTAGATAAACTGCCAATAACTCATTAATAAGTAATAAATCTAATGCGTAAGCGTTATATATCTATAGGTTACACATATAAAGGTAGATGTGCACAATTGTGATCTGTCTGATAAGTGGCCGGGTGGCCTAAAGGTTGTAGAAGCGAGCTTGTGATCGGGAGGTCGTCGGTTCAATATAAAAAATCAGGGTGTAGCAGCATAATGCCCTTTTGCCCCCATAGCTCCAAACGCTCCAGTAGTCAGTAGATGGGACTGTGGTTGTACTGGGCAGCTTCCAGGGCTGAATGTGTAACTGTGCCAATGAAATCAGGGCAGTCATAGGAGTGCGCTGCTCCTAAAAATTAACCTGAATACTTGAGTAACAAATGAAGTATGTATAATAATAACTGAAATAAAATGAGAACAACAAAAATGTTATCGGGTCCACCCGGAATAAATACCATGGAATAAGTCAAATAAAAAAATAAACAGCGAACAGTCTTAAAAATATTCCACCAAAAGCCCCATCCAGCTCCATCCTCGACTCTCTGGTTGTGGTGGACTTGCTGTTGGAGAATTTTCTTTCCGACTTCCTGTGTTTGGTGTCTCAGGTACAGGCCGATCCCTCGCTGCTGTAAAGAGACCAAACACATCTGAAGAAAAAACATTTCACTAATTCAAAATGAACCTTTAAGAAAGTTCAATTAAGAAAGTGAGGAGCGACACACTGACAACTTTAAACTCCATCTCCACATGTTTCTGTGGACACTTTAGTGATTCTTTGTTTAGTGTTAGTGGATAATAAAGTGAAGCTGTAAACTAACCAGAGACACAGGAGGTCAGGATGATGAGCAGCAGGATGCTGCACATCATCTTCTCCCTGTGAGAGGAGACAGAGGTGAAGAGTCACAATAAGACCACATGTGACATTTAACTACGTGAATGAACTGTGCAATCATTATCAAAATTAAGTGCAATACGAGGGGGAGGATGTATTCTGTTCTGTGATTGTGAGGAAAGGTACGGGGAATTGGGTGTGGTTATTAGATGTTCATTGAAGCACTGGATGAGATCATGTATGATTATATTTTATGTAGGCTAACTGTATGTTTATTGTGTGTTCATGCGCAATGTGTCGACATTCGTTTATCTCGAATGCCCAAGATGAATTTCTCCTATAGGTGTCAATAAAGGCTTATTCTATTTTATCATTGTTTTTTTTAATCAGGGCGGCAGTTTTCAGATTACATTATGTGCTTACATACTTTTAAAAGGGTTCTCCACTGTTGTAGAAAGAAGTGGCTGATCTTTAATGCAATATCTACTGTACATTGCCCATTATCAGCAACCATTCATCCAATGTTCCAAAGGCACATTCTGTTCACTAATCTGATATCATTTTTAAAAGGCTAACTGAGAAAACATTAGAGAACCCTTTTGCAATTATGTAAGCACATAATGTAATCTGAAAACTGCTGCCCTGGTTAAAAAAAACAATGCAACTGATCTCAGCTGGTATTCTGTCTATAATGGAGTGGAATGGAAATGTCTAAGTGACCCCAAACTTTTGAGCCGTAGTGTGTGTATATATATACAGTAGCACATGGAGGAATGTTATGATCATATATACATATATTTTAATGGAAAATCACATATTTGTCTTTTAACATACTTTACTATTGACATTTTTTTTTCGTTTTAAGCTGTGTGAAATTTTTACCCCTATTAGATGTATGTACCTAAATTTATAGCCTATTTATAATGTACTATTATGAAAAAGTGTTTGGCATTTGCTGCAAGCATCAAGCATCATAGCAAAGAGTCTGAATACTTTTTCTCTTGTTGATTTATGTGCAATGTCATCATCATTATGAGGCATCGTGTGTCGAGTGATGAGAGAAATTTGAATTGAAATGATTTTCAGCATGAGGCTACAACATCACACAATGTAAAAACAGTGAAGGGGTATGAATGCACTGTAAGTTTTATTCAGTTATAAAAACTAAGCTTAGTTCTTCTTTTTCTCTGGTTGAAAATGCCCTAATCAACCAAACTGATACAGAGAAGAAGCTTAAAACAAAGACACTTTGTCCTGTCATTTATCAACTGAAGATCACAACATCAAAATCATGGAGAAAATATTTTAAAAAATAGTTCAGTAAAGAAGCAAAAATAAAACTTTGAGCCGATTTCTTTGCATCAATTTTCTGATCTGTGAGTGATTTCATATGTTCATTAGTCTAAATGTCAACAGTAAACGTCCCACAGTTAATGTACACAATACAAACTGTAAATCATAAAATATGTTTTAGTTACTTACATGTATGAAGAAGATGCAGCAGTGGACTGTTTTGTGTCTCCTGAATTTTTGAGTTATGACCTGGACGGACAAACTGTTTCTATTCTCTCTAACATCAGAATATGTAGTCCTACCTGTCCTGCAGCTCAAGACAATAAGGTGGGGTTGCAGTTGTTTTTGTTATTTTGTTCAAAGTGAAAGTAAAGGTGAAGCAGGTTGTTGTTATGAAGCAGGTTGTTATGAAGCAGGTTGTCCTGCTACGCCCTGCAGTGCTCTGCTACGTCATGTGATGCCCTGCAGTGCCCTGCAGTGCCCTGCTATGCCATGAACTACTACAACTACTATTTCTAGTCACTGATCCATTATCTTTAATGTGACTATTATTGGCAATGTTCATCACACCCCCAACCGGCACAACAAAGAACTGTAGTCATAGAGTTAAGGTAGTTTAAAGCGTAACTCTCGCCAAAATGCAACCTAGGGTCTTTTTGTGAATGTACCCGAGTCAAACTTTAGTTTATAAGCATAATTAGGACGGAAGCGTCACTTTTAAGATTTACCGTATTTTTGTTTTTCGGTCAAATGGCCTTTTGAGTGGGAGTGCTAGGGCCACACAGGAAGTGATGCGTTCCTTCATAAAGACCATAAATGATGTAACAGTGTTGATGTGGATCCATAATGATCTGCTGCTTTATTGTCCAACATCATGACAACATAATGACCTTCTGGCCAGAATTTTACAGCTTTAACTTTTAGCTTTAATGTTTTTAATATGATCCTGTAACTGACCCTGAGTGTGTTTAAAGCTGTCTTTTATTTCCTGTCATCATTTCACTGAATGTGTTTTAAAGGTTAAAGAAAAGCTGTGAAGGTAAAGAGTAACCAGCAGAGGGAGCTTTTTACTGGGAGTCAGGTGGTCTTGTTGAAGGAGTTGATCATCAAGTCTCCACAGTTAACCTGCATGCTATCAGCTCAGCATCATAACACACATGAATGGAAGAGTTGGTGCTCCGGTTGCATTGCGGTTTAAATGTCTCTGGAACTGAATTGCAGGAAGAAGAAGAAGCAGGAAGATGTCTCCTCCTTATTTTATTTTACTTTGAAGGTAAAAAAAAAGTCTGTCTTTGCATTTCGTCTCAATCGACATAGAATTGAAACACTACCTGAATTTATTTTATTGTAAGAAAAGGTCGCCAAGTTTATTTCCTTGATTCCTTAAAAGCTACAACACTTTACTCAATGAAAGCATTATTTACAGACATTAGTCAGTTCTGCCGTCATAACTTATTCATTTAGATTAATGAACATCAAGATGTAACATATCAGAGTTAGCATTAATGCTAATTTACATCTGTAGTAGTAAGACAAGAGGGAACATTACAAGTAACATATGACACAATATATTGATGTAAGTTAATACACAAATAGAAGAGATTATTTTCTCTTTTGAATGACAAATATTTTATATTGAAGCTAAAAAAGAAAAAATCAATCTTTTGCATTTTGTCTGAGAGAAAACACACAAGCTGTGGTAATTTTTCATATTTGTTTAAAGGTCCCATGGCATGAAAATTTCACTTTATGAGGTTTTTTAACATTAATATGAGTTCCCCCCAGACTGCCTATGGTCCCCAAGTGGCTAGAAATGGTGATAGGTGTAAACCGAGCCCTGGATATCTTGCTCTGCCTTTGAGAAAATGAAAGCTCAGATGGGCTGATCTGGAATCTTCTCCTTATGAGGTCATAAGGAGCAAGGTTACCCCCCCTTTCTCTGCTTTGCCCGCCCACCCATGAGAGAGAGACATCATGGCTTTCAAACGAGCAAAGTGGCAGTCGGTCAAAGCCACACCCCCACCCTCCACCTTGCCCCCCCCTCTCCTCCTCAATAGCTACAGACACAGAAATGGCACTGTTACATGTGCCTGTTGTGTGTGTTTCTTGTTTTCTTTCTCTCTCTCTCTCTGTTTCTCATTCTGCTGACTTCAGATACAGTATTAAGGGGACCACTAAGGCCTATATAAAAGAGACTTCAGATACAGTATTAAGGGGACCACTAAGGTCTATATAAAAGAGACTTCAGATACAGTATTAAGGGGACCACTAAGGCCTATATAAAAGAGACTTCAGATACAGTATTAAGGGGACCACTAAGGCCTATATAAAAGAGACTTCAGATACAGTATTAGGGGACCACTAAGGTCTATATAAAAGAGACTTCAGATACAGTATTAGGGGACCACTAAGGCCTATATAAAAGAGACTTCAGATACAGTATTAGAGGACCACTAAGGTCTATATAAAAGAGACTTCAGATACAGTATTAGAGGACCACTAAGGTCTATATAAAAGAGACTTCAGATACAGTATTAGGGGACCACTAAGGCCTATATAAAAGAGACTTCAGATACAGTATTAGAGGACCACTAAGGTCTATATAAAAGAGACTTCAGATACAGTATTAAGGGGACCACTAAGGCCTATATAAAAGAGACTTCAGATACAGTATTAAGGGACCACTAAGGCCTATATAAAAGAGACTTCAGATACAGTATTAGGGGACCACTAAGGCCTATATAAAAGAGACTTCAGATACAGTATTAGGGGACCACTAAGGTCTATATAAAAGAGACTTTAGATACAGTATTAGGGGACCACTAAGGTATATATAAAAGAGACTTCAGATACAGTATTAGGGGACCACTAAGGTCTATATAAAAGAGACTTTAGATACAGTATTAGGGGACCACTAAGGTCTATATAAAAGAGACTTCAGATACAGTATTAGGGGACCACTAAGGTCTATATAAAAGAGACTTCAGATACAGTATTACGGGACCACTAAGACCTATATAAAAGCATCCAAAAAGCAGCATGTCATAGGACCTTCAACATTCCTTTATATTGTGGTAGAAATTCTAACACCTAGGTGTCCATCTGACCTCTGACCTCCAAATCTGGGACCAAAATGGGAGGTATAGAAAAGTCAGTCTAAAGTGCAGACTGTAGATAAACAGCAGAATAAAGTTAGGCTATGAAGTCAGGTCCATTCATCAAATAGGGTAATAGTATTCAGCACAGCTTAAATCAAAACAAAATAGTCAATAGTAAGATATGTTAAAAGATAAATATGTGATTTTCCATTACAATATATGTATTTATGATCATAACATTCCTCCACATGCTACTGTATATAAAAAAATTGAAAAGTCTCAGAGCTTAACATGCAAAAGGTAAAGGTATGTAACAGTTGAACAGGTTGAAACATCAGGCTGAATTTTGATCATCAAAGCTAGACTGCTCGACATGCTGTCAGCTGTCAGCTCAAAGTTAATTTGCTGTCAGCATCTGATCTTTGTGTCCTTCAGACTTCTAACAAACACTTTCTGTCTCAAGAGATTGTAGACAATTCAGAATTTAATTCTTAAACACAAAATCATCAAGTAGAGGAACACTTAGTTCACTGAAGAAAACATCCTGTAGATAAACTGCCAATAACTCATTAATAAGTAATAAATCTAATGCAAGCGTATATTATCTATAGGTTACACATATAAAGGTAGATGTGCACAATTGTGATCTGTCTGATAAGTGGCAGGGGTGGCCTAAAGGTTAGAGAAGCGAGCTTGTGATCGGGAGGTCGTCGGTTCAATATAAAAAATCAGGGTGTAGCAGCATAATGCCTCTTTGCCCCCATAGCTCCAACCGCTCCAGTAGTCAGTAGATGGGACTGTGGTTGTACTGGGCAGCTTCCAGGGCTGAATGTGTAACTGTGCCAATGAAATCAGGGCAGTCATAGGAGTGGCTGCTCCTAAAAATTAACCTGAATACTTGAGTAACAAATGAAGTATGTATAATAATAACTGAAATAAAATGAGAACAACAAAAATGTTATCGGGTCCACCCCGAATAAATACCATGGAATAAGTCAAATAAAAAAAATAAACAGCGAACAGTCTTAAAAATATTCCACCAAAAAGCCCCATCCAGCTCCATCCTCGACTCTCTGGTTGTGGTGGACTTGCTGTTGGAGAATTTCTTTCCCGACTTCCTGTGTTTGGTGTCTCAGGTACAGGCCGATCCCTCGCTGCTGTAAAGAGACCAAACACATCTGAAGAAAAACATTTCACTAATTCAAAATGAACCTTTAAGAAAGTTCAATTAAGAAAGTGAGGAGCAGACACACTGACAACTTTAAACTCCATCTCCACATGTTTCTGTGGACACTTTAGTGATTCTTTGTTTAGTGTTAGTGGATAATAAAGTGAAGCTGTAAACTAACCAGAGACACAGGAGGTCAGGATGATGAGCAGCAGGATGCTGCACATCATCTTCTCCCTGTGAGAGGAGACAGAGGTGAAGAGTCACAATAAGACCACATGTGACATTTAACTACGTGAATGAACTGTGCAATCATTATCAAAATTAAGTGCAATACGAGGGGGAGGATGTATTCTGTTCTGTGATTGTGAGGAAAGGTACAGGGGAATTGGGTGTGGTTATTAGATGTTCATTGAAGCACTGGATGAGATCATGTATGATTATATTTTATGTAGGCTAACTGTATGTTTATTGTGTGTTCATGCGCAATGTGTCGCCATTCGTTTATCTCGAATGCCCAAGATGAATTTCTCCTATAGGTGTCAATAAAGGCTTATTCTATTTTATCATTGTTTTTTTTAATCAGGGCGGCAGTTTTCAGATTACATTATGTGCTTACATACTTTTAAAAGGGTTCTCCACTGTTGTAGAAAGAAGTGGCTGATCTTTAATGCAATATCTACTGTACATTGCCCATTATCAGCAACCATTCATCCAATGTTCCAAAGGCACATTCTGTTCACTAATCTGATATCATTTTTAAAAGGCTAACTGAGAAAACATTAGAGAACCCTTTTGCAATTATGTAAGCACATAATGTAATCTGAAAACTGCTGCCCTGGTTAAAAAAAACAATGCAACTGATCTCAGCTGGTATTCTGTCTATAATGGAGTGGAATGGAAATGTCTAAGTGACCCCAAACTTTTGAGCCGTAGTGTGTGTATATATATACAGTAGCACATGGAGGAATGTTATGATCATATATACATATATTTTAATGGAAAATCACATATTTGTCTTTTAACATACTTTACTATTGACATTTTTTTTTCGTTTTAAGCTGTGTGAAATTTTTACCCCTATTAGATGTATGTACCTAAATTTATAGCCTATTTATAATGTACTATTATGAAAAAGTGTTTGGCATTTGCTGCAAGCATCAAGCATCATAGCAAAGAGTCTGAATACTTTTTCTCTTGTTGATTTATGTGCAATGTCATCATCATTATGAGGCATCGTGTGTCGAGTGATGAGAGAAATTTGAATTGAAATGATTTTCAGCATGAGGCTACAACATCACACAATGTAAAAACAGTGAAGGGGTATGAATGCACTGTAAGTTTTATTCAGTTTTAAAAACTAAGCTTAGTTCTTCTTTTTCTCTGGTTGAAAATTCCCTAATCAACCAAACTGATACAGAGAAGAAGCTTAAAAACAAAGACACTTTGTCCTGTCATTTATCAACTGAAGATCACAACATCAAAATCATGGAGAAAATATTTTAAAAAATAGTTCAGTAAAGAAGCAAAAATAAAACTTTGAGCCGATTTCTTTGCATCAATTTTCTGATCTGTGAGTGATTTCATATGTTCATTAGTCTAAATGTCAACAGTAAACGTCCCACAGTTAATGTACACAATACAAACTGTAAATCATAAAATATGTTTTAGTTACTTACATGTATGAAGAAGATGCAGCAGTGGACTGTTTTGTGTCTCCTGAATTTTTGAGTTATGACCTGGACGGACAAACTGTTTCTATTCTCTCTAACATCAGAATATGTAGTCCTACCTGTCCTGCAGCTGGCACAATAAGGTGGGTTGCAGTTGTTTTTGTTATTTTGTTCAAAGTGAAAGTAAAGGTGAAGCAGGTTGTTGTTATGAAGCAGGTTGTTATGAAGCAGGTTGTCCTGCTACGCCCTGCAGTGCTCTGCTACGTCATGTGATGCCCTGCAGTGCCCTGCAGTGCCCTGCTATGCCATGAACTACTACAACTACTATTTCTAGTCACTGATCCATTATCTTTAATGTGACTATTATTGGCAATGTTCATCACACCCCCAACCGGCACAACAAAGAACTGTAGTCATAGAGTTAAGGTAGTTTAAAGCGTAACTCGCCAAAATGCAACCTAGGGGCTTCTTTGTGAATGTACCCGAGTCAAACTTTAGTTTATAAGCATAATTAGGACGGAAGCGTCACTTTTAAGATTTACCGTATTTTTGTTTTTCGGTCAAATGGCCTTTTGAGTGGGAGTGCCGGGCACACAGGAAGTGATGCGTTCCTTCATAAAGACCATAAATGATGTAACAGTGTTGATGTGGATCCATAATGATCTGCTGCTTTATTATCCAACATCATGACAACATAATGACCTTCTGGCCAGAATTTTACAGCTTTAACTTTTAGCTTTAATGTTTTTAATATGATCCTGTAACTGACCCTGAGTGTGTTTAAAGCTGTCTTTTATTTCCTGTCATCATTTCACTGAATGTGTTTTAAAGGTTAAAGAAAAGCTGTGGAGGTAAAGAGTAACCAGCAGAGGGAGCTTTTTACTGGGAGTCAGGTGGTCTTGTTGAAGGAGTTGATCATCAAGTCTCCACAGTTAACCTGCATGCTATCAGCTCAGCATCATAACACACATGAATGGAAGAGTTGGTGCTCCGGTTGCATTGCGGTTTAAATGTCTCTGGAACTGAATTGCAGGAAGAAGAAGAAGCAGGAAGATGTCTCCTCCTTATTTTATTTTACTTTGAAGGTAAAAAAAAAGTCTGTCTTTGCATTTCGTCTCAATCGACATAGAATTGAAACACTACCTGAATTTATTTTATTGTAAGAAAAGGTCGCCAAGTTTATTTCCTTGATTCCTTAAAAGCTACAACACTTTACTCAATGAAAGCATTATTTACAGACATTAGTCAGTTCTGCCGTCATAACTTATTCATTTAGATTAATGAACATCAAGATGTAACATATCAGAGTTAGCATTAATGCTAATTTACATCTGTAGTAGTAAGACAAGAGGGAACATTACAAGTAACATATGACACAATATATTGATGTAAGTTAATACACAAATAGAAGAGATTATTTTCTCTTTTGAATGACAAATATTTTATATTGAAGCTAAAAAAGAAAAAATCAATCTTTTGCATTTTGTCTGAGAGAAAACACACAAGCTGTGGTAATTTTTCATATTTGTTTAAAGGTCCCATGGCATGAAAATTTCACTTTATGAGGTTTTTTAACATTAATATGAGTTCCCCCCAGACTGCCTATGGTCCCCAAGTGGCTAGAAATGGTGATAGGTGTAAACCGAGCCCTGGATATCTTGCTCTGCCTTTGAGAAAATGAAAGCTCAGATGGGCTGATCTTGGAATCTTCTCCTTATGAGGTCATAAGGAGCAAGGTTACCCCCCTTTTCTGCTTTGCCCGCCCACCCATGAGAGAGAGACATCATGGCTTTAAAACGAGCAAAGTGGCAGTCGGTCAAAGCCACACCCCCACCCTCCACCTTGCCCCCCTTCTCCTCCTCAATAGCTACAGACACAGAAATGGCACTGTTACATGTGCCTGTTGTGTGTGTTTTTTTTTCTTTTTCTTCTTCTCTCTCTGTTTCTCATTCTGCTGACTTCAGATACAGTATTAAGGGGACCACTAAGGCCTATATAAAAGAGACTTCAGATACAGTATTAAGGGGACCACTAAGGTCTAGTAAAAAGAGACTTCAGATACAGTATTAAGGGGACCACTAAGGCCTATATAAAAGAGACTTCAGATACAGTATTAAGGGGACCACTAAGGCCTATATAAAAGAGACTTCAGATACAGTATTAGGGGACCACTACGAAGGTCTATATAAAAGAGACTTCAGATACAGTATTAGGGGACCACTAAGGCCTATATAAAAGAGACTTCAGATACAGTATTAGAGGACCACTAAGGTCTATATAAAAGAGACTTCAGATACAGTATTAAGGGGACCACTAAGGCCTATATAAAAGAGACTTCAGATACAGTATTAAGGGGACCACTAAGGCCTATATAAAAGAGACTTCAGATACAGTATTAAGGGACCACTAAGGTCTATATAAAAGAGACTTCAGATACAGTATTAGGGGACCACTAAGGTCTATATAAAGGAGACTTCAGATACAGTATTAAGGGCCACTAAGGTCTATATAAAGGAGACTTCAGATACAGTATTAAGGGACCACTAAGGTCTATATAAAAGAGACTTCAGATACAGTATTAGGGGACCACTAAGGTCTATATAAAAGAGACTTCGATACAGTATTAGGGGACCACTAAGGCTTTATATAAAAGAGACTTCAGATACAGTATTAGAGGACCACTAAGGTCTATATAAAAGAGACTTCAGATACAGTATTAGGGGACCACTAAGGCCTATATAAAAGAGACTTCAGATACAGTATTAGAGGACCACTAAGGTCTATATAAAAGAGACTTCAGATACAGTATTAAGGGGACCACTAAGGCCTATATAAAAGAGACTTCAGATACAGTATTAAGGGGACCACTAAGGCCTATATAAAAGAGACTTCAGATACAGTATTAAGGGACCACTAAGGCCTATATAAAAGAGACTTCAGATACAGTATTAAGGGGACCACTAAGGTCTATATAAAAGAGACTTCAGATACAGTATTAAGGGGACCACTAAGGCCTATATAAAAGAGACTTCAGATACAGTATTAAGGGACCACTAAGGCCTATATAAAAGAGACTTCAGATACAGTATTAGGGGACCACTAAGGCCTATATAAAAGAGACTTCAGATACAGTATTAGGGGACCACTAAGGTCTATATAAAAGAGACTTCAGATACAGTATTAAGGGACCACTAAGGTCTATATAAAAGCATCCAACGAGCACCATGTCATGGGACCTTAAAGAAATGTCAACAAGTTGTTTCCTTGTTTCTTTAAAAGCTGGCAAACATTTCACTAAATGACAGCATTTTTTACAGACAGTAATTTCTACTGTCACAATTTACAACATGATGTAACATATCAGAGCATTAATGCTACATCCGTAGTCCTTAGAAAGGTAACAAAAGAAGGAACATTACAAAATTGCACATACAGTATTAGTTACAGCCTGCATTGTATAACAGGCAGATAAAGTGAACACAGTGCACATTTCAGATCTGTCTTATAAGTGACAGTTTGACAAAATAATAAAGAGGAACATCTTTTCCTCCATTATTAATCAGTTGTGTAATATAACTCAGGGTCACTTTTTGTGAGTAGCATTTCTTTTAAACAACTTTCAGTTTGTTTGTTAGAAACTAGTATTTTCTGTCTGTGTGGTATAACAGATTTGTCTGATTAAAGTTTCTACTGATGCACTTGGTGAACTGTAACTTTTACAGAGAAGAAATCTTGATTTCTAGACAGAAAAGTGTCTGAAAAAACAGAAACAAAAACCCAGCAGAGCTGCTGTCAGTCCACAGTAGAGACCGATCCTTCCCCGACTATCTGGTCGTGGTGGACTTGCTCTTGGAGAAGAATCTCTTCCCCGACTTGTTGTGTTTGGTGTCTCAGGTTCAGGCCGATCCCTCGTTGCTGTAAAGAGACCAAACACATCTGTTTCATTCATGTGAAGGAAAAACATGTAATTTAAACAGGAGGAAGTGTAAGGATTGTGGAAGTTCAAAGTTTTCTTTTTATTTATCTAAAAGCTGATCAACTGAAACTGAAAGAAAGTTCTGAATCATCGGACCAGTGACGTGATTTAAAACAGCTATTGTGAAGCCTACTATGACTCAGCAGTTTCATTGATGAGAATGAGTATTTTCTGTGTTTCTGCAGGTTGAAATAAAATTTTAACAGTTTTTTCCTTATTAAAGTTGTGGATTACCCTGAATACACAGAAACAAAAACCCAGCAGAGCTGCTGCTGCTGCTGCTGAGGTCAGTCCACAGTAGAAGCCGATGCTTCCCCAACTCCGTGGTTGTGGTGGACTTGTTGTGTTTGGTGTCTCAGGTTCAGGCCGATCCCTCGCTGCTGTAAAGAGACCAAACAAATCTGTTTCATTCATGTGATGAAAAAAAACAAGGATTTTGGATTGGATTCAGGTTCTTATTTATCTAAAAATAAGCTGCTGAATTGAAACTGAAAGAACGTTCTTGTGAATAGACTTACCAGTGATATTGAGCCAACATCTACCAGAGTTACTCCCATAACTTGTGATCACTTGACACTTGTACAGGCCCGTGTCTTCAGTCCTGAGTCTGGACACATGAAGTCTGAGTCGTCCTTCTCTGAGGAGGTCTTTGTCCCACTGGACTCGTCCTGCAAACTGTTTATCCTGAGACTCTGGTACCTCAATTCCTTCATGGATATGAAACAGATGTAAAGGTCTGAGGACAGTTAACAGTTCACAGAAGATATAAAGAGAGTTGGAGGAAGTTTGAGGGTTGGTTGTGAAGGTCCACTCCAGTGTGATGTGGTGGTTCTCCTCTGCCTGATAGGAGGTCTGGGTCACATTCACTACAAATGTTCCTGTTGAGGAGACAGAGAGGGAAAGTGAGGAGCAGACACACTGACAACTTTAAACTCCATCTCCACATGTTTCTGTGGACACTTTAGTGATTCTTTGTTTAGTGTTAGTGGATAATAAAGTGAAGCTGTAAACTAACCAGAGACACAGGAGGCCAGGATGATGAGCAGCAGGATGCTGCAGATCATCTTTTCCTCATGAGAGGAGACAGAGGTGAAGAGTCACAAACACATGAGCTCATCGTTCACTTATTACAGGACAGAGAGAGGACATATACAGTCTGGTTATACTCAGTTGTTACAAAACCTGACTGTTCTGTTGTTTCATTGATGAGAGAAACATGAATTTAAAAGATTTCATCATAACGCTGCAACATCACAAAATGTGAAAAAGTCTGAAAATAGAAACATCCTACCTGTTCATGTGTGTTTGTAGATGTTTACCAGGTGTATAACTACAAACTCCTCTACAAGTGCATGAACGAGGATGAGCAAGTTAGGACGAAGATTTCTGGAAACTTTCTGCTGAACAAGTTTCCCAACATGTTGACACAGACTGAGCTGGGAAATTAAACACAGTTGTTTATATTTATGTCTTTATTAAGCAAAAAAATTGTAACATTGAAAATAATATGTATTTATATGAAGTCTAATGTCCTGGGCCCAGCTGTTCAGAAAAGTTGAATCTGGAAATCCCATGTTTTGCTATCCAGGAACAGATAATAAATGTTACTTTTGTTTCAATTTTTCAAAGAAATTGGATTGAATCACACTTATCCAGATCCAAATGTTTCAATATTACCAAATCCAGATTACCAGGTTCTACAGTAGCCCACATATCACAATGTAAACTATGAACTATGTAAAGAACCAGAGGTAGAATAACCAGCATGAGGTCGCCTTAAGTGTTTTTATTACGAGCTCAGAGTTCACTTAGTACAAGACAGAGAGAGGACATATACAGTCTGTATATAGTTCTTCCTCTGTGTTACTCTTCTTCATTTGCTTTTCAAACACCTTGAGGGAAGTGGGTCCCATGCACAATTTCTTTTTGTTGATTTTTCATACGCTTTTAATACAATTCAACCTCATATTTTAGCCATTCGCATTGTTGAACAATTTTATTGTAGTCCTAATCTTGTTGGTTGGATTTTTTAACAAATAGAACACAGAGAGTAAGGGTAAACAGAGTTCTGTCTGGTCAGCTCTGCTCTTCCACAGGCTCACCACAGGGGTGCGTATTTTCACCCCTCTTGTTCATCCTATATAGGAACATGTGTCAGAGGAAATATGTAAATTGCACCATCATTAAGTATGCGGATGACGCCGTCATAGTGAGCCTGCTCCATAAAATGACAGAGGCCATTGGCCAATAATTGAAGACTTTGTCCAGTGGTGTGAAGAGTTACACCTTCAATTGAACATATCCAAAACAAAGGATATGTACATTGATTTTGGTAAAACTCCAGGATATGAGGCCATAACTATAAATGGTCAATTAGTGGATCAAGTAGAATCCTAAAGATATCTATGGACAATTATTGACTCTAAATAAAATTTCCAGAATTGTGAAGCTGTCTGTAAAAATGGACAACAGTGTCTATACTGCTTGAGAGAATTGTACCATTTTCATATAGACAAAACCACGATGACATTATTTTATCATGTTTTTATGGAATCCATCATATCTTCCTCCTTAGTGTTTATTGTTCGGGTGTGTTTCAGTTAAGCACAAGAATTAAGTTAGCTGGCTGGTGAGTCCCAGCTACACCCCACATCCCTGTATGCTAAACAACTACAGTGGATAGCTATGGCCATCTTAGAAGATAGCCTACACCCCAGAGATGGGGACTCGAGTCTGAGACTCGGGCATGAGTCGCACTTAAGTTGCATAAACAGCTGACTTCAGACTTGACTCGGATTCGACCCAAAAGACTTCAGAGTTGACTCGGACTCGAGCTTCGAGACTCGTCAACAACCTGTTTTCATGCAATTAATGCTTTTTAAATCTAAATGTATTCATGTATTTCTATTTTCTTTTATTGGCGCATATACGTTGGGGAAAAGTATGACAAGCTGTATGTCCCCTGCCCTTTGCTATAATGTGCAACGTAATGTGCTATGCCTTATGGGCGCACACTCACATATAAACAAATGCATTGACAACTCCCGGAGTTGTGCCTTTTGTCATTAGTTTTGCTTTCAATAACTTGGTAAACAGTGGCAGTAAGCCAACAGCTACATGCGAGGTGTGTGGCACCAAGATAAATTATGCTGAATCAACAACATCAAACTTCATCAGGCATCTCAAAATGCACCCAGGCAGATCAATCACTTGCTAATGTGAAAGAGACGTTACATTTAGCATATATCGTCAAAGGTAGCAAGCTAATCATTGCAAAGTGTGCTAATGCTGGGAACAGGCAAATTGTATCTTTATTGTTAGTTGCTCACTGAGGCACAGACATCCATGGCGCACAGGAGGCAAGACGCACGGATCCATCTCCCCAGGATCAAACGCTGTGTCGATTGGGCAAACTCATGTGATGCATAATTGATCCCGTGGATGATTTGTAGGCTATTAAGGGAACAAGGTGTATTCGGTCCAGCAAACACTGGGCCGTCTTGACTGTCTTAATTCTGCACATATTTCTGTTACTGTAGTCCTATTTACTATTTCATTATTTCATCCATGCGTGGCGCAGCGGATCTGTGCGCACTGTCGCCTGCCGTGGAGACGCTGGCCTCACTAACCTCTCCTCCTCTGAGTCTGATCTCCCTTGCGCTGGACTCAGTTTCACTGAGACTACTAACGTGCAACTCACTTAGTAAGTCAATAAGAAGCAAGCCTTTGATAATGTTATTGTTATGACTGTAGTCATATTGTGTGTGTGTTCTGCTGTGTGTGCCCTGTTCTTTGATTTTTTGTTCCAATTGTTTATGCAAATAGAGGTGTGCCATAGCTGTCTGAGGATTGGTGGAGAGGTTCAGGCCCGACCCTGTGATTGGCTGCAGCTGGGGAAGCCACCCAGTTATAAGGAGCCAAGATGGCGGCTGTCTGTGGGCTGCAGACATTTCTCATCTTCCTCAGCTCCCAACTGGCCACACTTTTGCTTTGCCCAATTTTGGTTTAGATCAGTTCGCTGATCATGAGTTCTGTTTGTAAAGTACAATACACTTTAAATGGTAGCAGCACAGTTGTAGCCTATTTTGCCGTCAATACTGCCGACGTTGTCTTTTATCAATGGGAAATGCTAGCAAGGCTTGCAGCAGCAGCGCGCCGTCAAACCTTTCTGGTGTGCAAAGACAAGACACGCACGCCCGCCGCCACACAATTGACACGCAACAGAAATGCCACGGCAAGTCGTGCAGGAGGCCTAATGTCTTTATTCATCAACCTACACCACTTATCACCGGGGCCATGCATTAGTCCGTCTTGTTTAAAGAAAGGAATTGAACTGAAAGAAATCGCCAACTATCTGAGTCAAGTAGTAACACATAAAGTGTGGTATTCCTTATAAACAACAGCCTATACAACAGACAATATAGAAACAGTAAACACTCAAACAACCTCATGCTGTCATATTGAAACGACTCTTTACTAAATGTTCCAGCTGCTGTTTAAAGTGTCATAGAGCAGCTTTTTATGTGGATCAGATTTCAGGATCAATGAATCAAATGTGTGTTAAACTGTTGTTGTTGTTGAATTGTCTCTTTACTGAGAGAACCGACCACATTATTATCTGTTAACTTCTGGTCTAATCCACCAACCCTCACACACTAAATCTGTACAACAGGATTCATATCATGACAACACCAACATCAACACATTCACACATTACCTTGTGTGTCTTCAGTCAGTTAAGATCCAAACCAGGAGACCAGAGGACAGAGGTCCTGTTTGTGAGTCTGATCCCTTTTCTCTAACACCAAGCGAGTATAAAGTCATGAGCAAAACCACAAACCACCCAACTGTGCAGCATGTGTTAGTATAAAGAGATGACAGGAAACACAGCGTAGAACACCGAGCAGGGGTGTTTCTAGGACTTGAGGACATTCGGGGCGCCACCAACCGAGACTCCGCCTCCTCACGAACACCCAGAGCAGCAACTTACTTCTGAGGTCACAGTCACAAGTGAAGCAACAAGTCACTTCTATCTTCTGTAAAAAGTGTCAGAAACAGGAACTGAACATGGCTGCAGCAGTTTAGCAACAGTTTCTCTCCACCAACCACACTGCATGATAAAAAACTCTGGACTCTACTGATCTAAAGTTAAAAGAAACTTTTCACTTATGTTAATTAAAAGGAAAATATTGTTTTGTACATTTTGGAGACACACCATAAAAAACTAAGGCAGCAGAGACTTAATTTAACATTACATGAAGTCCTAAATGGATCATTTTATATTAAATGTCACTTGATCTGAGTAATCTATGGAAGTTTGTTTCTTAGTAAAACTTCAGCAGCTTTTGGAAAATAAGTTTTTCTACAGCGCCACCATCTGGCCAAGCTGTGTAACTTCAGTTATTTGACCGCTGTTAAAACCATCTGATGTGAGACAGATATTTACCATTTTATTTAGTCTGTGTGTACCTCGTACCATTTCATGTGACAAATAACATTGATTGATTGTTAATGTGTTTATTTGCATGACACTCCAACAACACAACACAAAGCAAAGTTATCTTTTATCTGCAGGCTCATATTTGTATGAAGTAATACAGACAGATACTTTTTTGTTTGATTTGAATACACACCAGACACCTTTTTGCTTACATAAAAGTGATTTGAATTCTGTCATTGTCCATCTTAATGGACAAATACAATAAGTTACATTTGCATTGGTGTTATGAAACTGGACACTGGCACGAATATGAGCTCAGATAATAAATAAATCATTACTGGATTTGTTTGATTTTAGGTCTGTAGTATGACTTTAGCAAATGATGAACCATTTTCTAAACAGTGAAGCTCTAGTAATGTCAAAACCAAGTGGATGAAGGAATGTATTTATGTTTCAGTTGTCAGGTTTAAGCAGATGTTAATACTCCCTGGAAAGGGAGGACGAGAACATTTACCTGAGAAATGAACCGTGTAAAAAAGTGTCACAAAGTCTGGATTGGTTTTGCAACATGCAAAAAAACTTAGAAAATAAATAAATTGCATTAGATCAGTGAGTTCAAACTGCTTATTGTGCGTAATTTGGACTGACATTGAGATGCATGTTGTTCTGTAACTGGTGTGGCGCTGCCACTATTCTCTTGATTTTCCACTTTGACATTAGACATTTTTTTGAGTGAAAGAGACATTACATTTAGCATATATCGCCACAGGTAACAAGCTAACCATCGCAAAGCGTTGTGCTAATGCTGGGAACAGGCACATTGTATCTTTATAGTTGTATCCATAAGATGTGACAGACTTAGGTTAATATTTCACCAGGTCCGAGGGCTAGAGGGATGTGTTAAGTAGACTCCATAAAGTTATCCCACAACTGATTTTAATACTCTACTGTCTGGATGGTAGCTACAGGACATGCTTTGAATTCAAAAGATTTATGGGACAATTATTTATGGCCAGAGACTTGAAACTTGACTTGGACTCATGGCAAAAGACTTGAGACTTGACTTGAACTTGCCCATCAAAGACTTGAGACTTGGACTCAAGCTCAAAGACTTGACACTCAACTTTGACTTCCAAAAAATTACTTGGGCATAAGGGGCTTTAGGCTGCCTACACCCAATCAGAAGTTAGAAACGAACACAATTCTAAGATGCATGAGACATAAAGGCTTCTGGGATCAGTTGATAACTCAAACTTGTCGAGAATGTATATACCCGTTTGACTCCTCGTGACAGCTTATCATGCAGCCTGCAACATTCACTTCTCTAACATTTAACTTAACATAACTATCAAGATAACATGACGTATATTTGTATGTGATGTACTTCCCCATCAACAATGTGTGAATTGCGATGAACACAATCATCTGAGATGCAGTAGAAACAAGTTTTGGTTAATAACTCAAACTTGCCGAGAACCAAGACACTGCTTGATTACATTAGACTTGAGTGATTGAATGGTTACATTCAGTCTCGTTCAGTAGCCTGATGCGTGGTCTCCAACCTACAACTCTTCAACAACTCTTTCGGTCCAAACGTGCTGCTTGAGGTAGCCCATTTCCTGATTGATTTTACCACCACTCCAGTAGAGGCGCTAATGAGGTAAAAAACAGGAATGAGTCGGTTCATTTAAGTATGGCACTCAATTTTCCCGGTTCAGTGACAAGACTTGGGTTAATTAACCGGCTCTTCGGTCAATTTGTCAACACTAGGAGAAACATGGTTCCTCAGTCACAGACGGCCGGCTGCACACCGGCTGCGTGGGGTCATCGTGTCAGCTGCGTGGCGTGTCCGTTTTTATTTCGGCTCCCATGTTGACAGGTTAGAGCTTGCACACTGCCTGCGTGACACGCAGGTCTCACACTGAAAACGCGTGCATGCTAGAAATAGGACCGACGCCTATTGTTCACGCGACACGCAAGCGTGTTGGAAGCGTTTCCAGGAAAAATAGAATACGAAAAGATGTTTATATTTCATTTTGACACGAATACATTTAATAAATGACATTTTGATGTTTGAAAGTCTGTACTTTTTGACATAAATGCAGATATAAATGTAATTTTAAAAAACTATACTAAATAATTCTCAATTATTGCACCTATACCTCAATACAGAACGAAATATTATGAGGCTGTTTTGTTAGAAATCACTACACACAGGCCTGAAATACACACAGACATGCTCAGGACCTACTCATGTACAAATGGAGAGATGTCAGAGTGAGTGGGCTGCTGGTGCTGGACCAGCACCCTGAGCAGTTGGGGGGTATGGTGCCCTGCTCAAGAGGTGAACTGGCATCTCTCCAGCTACCAATCCACACTCGGTACTTTGTCTCATGTTTTTGTTGGACTTTGACCATGATCTATGCATGCATGTGTGTGTGCACTCACCACGAGTGAACCTGTTTATCAGTGTTGGGGTTCAAAGGGAATGATAAGGAAAAGAAGGGGTGAGAGGGTAAGGCAAAAAACAGATATTGTTTAACTAGTGGTTAAACATTATATGTGGAGGTTACAATTTTAGCTCACACTAAAGGGACACTTCAGAATTCATGAGGGGGTGCATTTAAAAGTCTCCAAAGTTTTATGATCTTGAATGTTTGTGTATAATGATTAATTAAATTGGAATATTATTTTTGTATATCTGGTAAAAACATAAAATACTCACTTTTGGTCCAAAAGTGACAGAACGAAAACCAGCACCAAAGTAGAGCTATATCTGTCTGAGCATTGCATTAGTTGATCAAGATCAACCTGAAAAATTGACCTGGCTAATCAAAACATGGCATTGGCCATTCCGCTGCCCAACGTGCAACTCACTTAGTAAGTCAATAAGAAGCAAGCCTTTGATAATGTTATTGTTATGACTGTAGTCATATTGTGTGTGTGTTCTGCTGTGTGTGCCCTGTTCTTTGATTTTTTGTTCCAATTGTTTATGCAAATAGAGGTGTGCCATAGCTGTCTGAGGATTGGTGGAGAGGTTCAGGCCCGACCCTGTGATTGGCTGCAGCTGGGGAAGCCACCCAGTTATAAGGAGCCAAGATGGCGGCTGTCTGTGGGCTGCAGACATTTCTCATCTTCCTCAGCTCCCAACTGGCCACACTTTTGCTTTGCCCAATTTTGGTTTAGATCAGTTCGCTGATCATGAGTTCTGTTTGTAAAGTACAATACACTTTAAATGGTAGCAGCACAGTTGTAGCCTATTTTGCCGTCAATACTGCCGACGTTGTCTTTTATCAATGGGAAATGCTAGCAAGGCTTGCAGCAGCAGCGCCGCGTCAGACACGTTTCTGGTGTGCAAAGACATAGAAAACGCCACGCAGCCGCCACACAATTGACACGCAACAGAAATGCCACGCTCGTGCCACGCAGCCAGTGTGCAGGAGGCCTAATGTCTTTATTCATCAACCTACACCACTTATCACCGGGGCCATGCATTAGTCCGTCTTGTTTAAAGAAAGGAATTGAACTGAAAGAAATCGCCAACTATCTGAGTCAAGTAGTAACACATAAAGTGTGGTATTCCTTATAAACAACAGCCTATACAACAGACAATATAGAAACAGTAAACACTCAAACAACCTCATGCTGTCATATTGAAACGACTCTTTACTAAATGTTCCAGCTGCTGTTTAAAGTGTCATAGAGCAGCTTTTTATGTGGATCAGATTTCAGGATCAATGAATCAAATGTGTGTTAAACTGTTGTTGTTGTTGAATTGTCTCTTTACTGAGAGAACCGACCACATTATTATCTGTTAACTTCTGGTCTAATCCACCAACCCTCACACACTAAATCTGTACAACAGGATTCATATCATGACAACACCAACATCAACACATTCACACATTACCTTGTGTGTCTTCAGTCAGTTAAGATCCAAACCAGGAGACCAGAGGACAGAGGTCCTGTTTGTGAGTCTGATCCCTTTTCTCTAACACCAAGCGAGTATAAAGTCATGAAGCAAACAAAACAACCCAACTGCTGCGGCATGTGTTAGTATAAAGAGATGACGACACAGCGTAGAACACCGAGCAGGGTGTTTCTAGGAGTTGAGGACATTCGGGCCACCAGCCGAGGACTCCGCCTCCTCACGAACACCCAGAGCAGCAACTTACTTCTGAGGTCACAGTCACAAGTGAAGCAACAAGTCACTTCTATCTTCTGTAAAAGTGTCAGAAACAGGAACTGAACATGGCTGCAGCAGTTTAGCAACAGTTTCTCTCCACCAACCACACTGCATGATAAAAAACTCTGGACTCTACTGATCTAAAGTTAAAAGAAACTTTTCACTTATGTTAATTAAAAGGAAAATATTGTTTTGTACATTTTGGAGACACACCATAAAAACTAAGGCAGCAGAGACTTAATTTAACATTACATGAAGTCCTAAATGGATCATTTTATATTAAATGTCACTTGATCTGAGTAATCTATGGAAGTTTGTTTCTTAGTAAAACTAGCCGCTGCGCTTTCGGAAAATAAGTTTTCTACAGCGCCACCATCTGGCCAAGCTGTGTAACTTCAGTTATTTGACCGCTGTTAAAACCATCTGATGTGAGACAGATATTTACCATTTTATTTAGTCTGTGTGTACCTCGTACCATTTCATGTGACAAATAACATTGATTGATTGTTAATGTGTTTATTTGCATGACACTCCAACAACACAACACAAAGCAAAGTTATCTTTTATCTGCAGGCTCATATTTGTATGAAGTAATACAGACAGATACTTTTTTGTTTGATTTGAATACACACCAGACACCTTTTTGCTTACATAAAAGTGATTTGAATTCTGTCATTGTCCATCTTAATGGACAAATACAATAAGTTACATTTGCATTGGTGTTATGAAACTGGACACTGGCACGAATATGAGCTCAGATAATAAATAAATCATTACTGGATTTGTTTGATTTTAGGTCTGTAGTAAGACGTTAGCGAATGATGAACCATTTTCTAAACAGTGAAGCTCTAGTAATGTCAAAACTAAGTGGATGAAGGAATGTATTTATGTTTCAGTTGTCAGGTTTAAGCAGATGTTAATACTCCCTGGAAAGGGAGGACGAGAACATTTACCTGAGAAATGAACCGTGTAAAAAAGTGTCACAAAGTCTGGATTGGTTTTGCAACATGCAAAAAAACCATACACCTGCTACACACACACACACACACACAAACACACACACACACAGTTTTAATGCACTGTATATTTGGATCAGATGTCAGTTTTGAGCCGTCTCTGCAGGACGAAGGTCAGAAATAAACAACAAGGTGGGTGTCCTGTAAAAATATCATGTTTTAGTTATTAATGTTTCGCTGTCAACTAATGATTACTTTCATAATCGATTAATATGCCTATCATTGCCTCGAATAATCGATACATTTTTTTATAAAGTACCAAAACTTGTTCAAGCCTGAGTGTTTTGTTGGGTCCAAATAGCAAAACTTGAAGATTTACAAAGTTTACGAAGATATAACACAGAAGAAAGCAGCAACATTCTTTCATTTGTAAGCTGGAACCAGAGGAAGTTTTCACCCAATGTATACTTAAATTTACTTCACGTCTGTTCAAGGTGGAGCTTTCAACTCTAATATAATGCTGGATGGTTATTTTTTTAAGATTTTGTTGTTGGGCTTTTATGGCCTTTAATCGACAGGATAGCTTGAACACGGGAAATCAAGAGAGATAGGGGACGACATGCAGCAAAGGGCATCTGCCGCTGTCATGCACTCAGCCCACATGGGGCACATGCTCCACTGGGTGAGCCAAAGGTCGCCCTGATGCTGAATAGTTTAATGAATTATAATGCATCATATTGTAACCGTTATATTTTGTGAGTAAAATCTGAATCTGCAAAGTAGCCAGTGACATTTCTCTGTCAGGTAAATGTAGTAGGACACTGTTTTCCGGAGAAGTGATCCGCTGAGTGGTTGCTGAGGGTTAGGGTTAACAATTGAATGAGAATCAACTAAACGGCTAACTGCTTCGAATTGGCACAGCCAATAATAATGTAATTTTAAAGCAAATAATCTCTAAATAATAAAGTCTTTCTGTCTGTCTGTCGGTCTGTCTGTGTGTGTGTGTGTGTGTGTGTGTGTGTGTGTGTGTGTGTGTCTGTCTGTCTGTTTGTCTGTCCTTCACATATCTCGAGAACCGTGCATCCGATCTACTTCACATTTGATGGGTGTATTGATGGGGACCAAAGGAAGTGCAGTGTTGAATTTGGTGCAATTTTGATGGTAGCGCTATAACAACGTTTTGGCTTATAACATTTAAACAAAAAGACTCAGAAAGAAAATGTATTTGTAAATGGACTGTTTTTATATAGTGCTTTTCTAGTCTTAACGACTACTCAAAGCACTTTTACATATTACAGGAACCATTCAGCATGCACACACATTCACACACTGTGGCCAAGGCTGCCGTACAAAGTGCCACCTGCTCATCAGATAAACACTTGCACACATTTACACTCCGATGGCGCAGCATCACGCCGATTTGAATTGCGTCCGAATCTTTTTTCTTCCCCTACTCCCACTACAAACTTTGAGTAATCATCATCAAATTTGGAGCAAAATATCTCCGGACGAAACAGAAAAAATAATATAGACTTTCAGAGTTTTGATGTTCTATACAGTTTGGCTATAGCTGGCTATCAAATGCTGTGCGCATGGCACACACACACACACACACACACACACACACACACACACACACACACACACACACACACATATATATACATATATATATATATATATATATATATATATATATATATGTAATGTGATCGCATAACAAAGTGTTCAGGATATATATATATATATATATCCTGAACACTTTGTTATGCGATCACATTTGTTGGACATGTGCAGATGATGTGATGAGTGGCACTGCCAAAAAAATAGATAGATAGAGATGCAATAGATGTATTTATACATTTTCCATTGTATTTTTGTGTATTTTTTTTTTGTGTTTTTTCTCTTTTTTCCTCCAGTTCTCCAATATGGGCAGTGAACTACTCTTCCATCAACAACGTTCGGTCCTTCATTCCAACCTCACTGTCACCAAATCTTGCTTCTTCATCAAACCAAGGTCCTTCATCCTTTTTGCATACTACATCACCAACATCCTCCTCCTCCTCCCTGTCTGCGTCCTCGTCCTCTATCTGGCTCTCCAACGATGGCGGTGACATCGCTCCACCTCCGCAGCAGCAACAACGAGTCACTCAGACAGCTTCACCTACCACATGGTCGCCATGGAGCTGATGGGTGTCTTCGGGTGTGCCCTTGGGTGCTGTAGTATCTACGGGGATCATATTTTATTATCTGTGGGGTTCTTTTCTTTAAAGCGCCCATATTATGCTCATTTTCAGGTTCATAACTGTATTTTAAGGTTGTACCAGAATAGGTTTACATGGTTTAATTTTCAAAAAACACCATATTTTTGTTGTACTGCACAGCTCTCTCTCACTGCTGCAGATCCTCTTTTCACCTGGTTTCTGTTTTAGCTACAGAGTGAGACCTCTTTTCATCTTCTTCTTCTGTACTATCTTTGATTGCACTCGCACATGCTCAGTAGCTCAGATGTAGAGCATGTCAGCTAGCTAACTCTAGAGACAGTAAAAGAAAGCCTGTTTCTCCAACTTTGGTCAGTTACAAGGCAGGATTAGCTGGGAGACTTCTAAATGAGGGAACACATGTAAGTAGTTCTTTTGTAGATTATGGTGAACTTGTGTGTGTTGTAGCAGTGCTTTGCTATTGAGAACGACGTAGCATGCTAGCGCGCATTAGCGTTAGCATGCTAATGCTAACGGTTAGCATGCTAACGAGCTAACGGTTGTGGTTAGCCTAGCTCATTTCGGACTGTGACGTCACAGTCCGAGCCGATTTTGAACAGCTCACTAGGAGACTGAAGGCAGGACACATTCAGAAACTGTATCTCACTCAAAACAGCATGGATGGATTTTTTTCAAAGTTTGTATGTGTGTGGAAGCACCAGAGACACAAAAGAACACCCCAAATCCCAGAAAAAGTGATTTTTTCATAATATGGGCACTTTAAACCTTACCTGGTATGGAGAGACGTTCTTTCACATGCTGACTTGCGTGGAGCCCTTCCTGGGTCTCGTTCATCCCGTCACCTACCTGAGTCTGAGAGGAGAGAGAGGGATCAGAATCAGAAATATCAGCATTGGCTGTGTTTGGCTGCTTTCCTCTGGAGCAAGTCTGATGAATGTTTACATCACAATGTTATACATAGATGTCAGTCTCTTGATTTTGTCTTTGTTCGTCATTTCCTTCTGCAGCCTTTCTGTTCTCTGCGTCCTGATTCGTCCAGGGCCAGGGGAACAGGGCGGGGACAGGGAAAGAGTTGACCAATCAAAGCAGAGGGCTTTCTACACCATCATGGTCATACTGGTAGTGCTGTTGTTGAGATGCTCTGGGAATCTGGCTGTGGTTTTTGTTAATAGGTTGAGCAAAGATGTTGATTGTGTGCTAGCGATGTCTTTATTCTGGTTTAATCTCCCCAGCAGTCTGGTGTTACCTCTGCTGTTTCTACACAGAGCAGGAAAATTAGTTTGTCGTAAGAACAACACCTAAAGAGCATCAGGATTAGATTTGCATTAAGTCACTCCAGATTCAGGCAATCTAATGCCTATTTAAACATCTTCTGGTTTGATCTCCACCTGCTGCTGAGAAACATATCTGGCTCTTTAGCTGATCGATGCTCGAAATTTTTGGAGCCCAGGAAGCAGAAGGACTCCACCATGTTGACTGTGGAGTCACCCAGGGTGATGGGGGTGGGTGGGGCTGCTTCCTTCCACCCACCTGTCAGTATAATCCATCAGTACAACACCAGAGCAAGTGATGCTTTTCTTCATAATGACCATAAATAATGAAACGGTGTTGTTAATGTGTCAGTGGATCCATAATGATCTGCTGCTTTATGGTCCAACATCATGAAAACTTTTTGAACTTCTATCCAAAATTGTACAGCTTTAGCTTTGAGATTTAACGTTTTTTTGTTTTTTTTTAGGTGACCCTCACTGTGTTTAAAGCTGTCTGTTATTTCCTGTCATCGTCTCACTGAATGTGTTTTAAAGGTTAAAGAAAAGCTGTGGAGTTAAAGAGTAACCAGCAGAGGGAGCTTTTTACTGGGAGTCAGGTGGTCTTGGAGTTGATCATCAAGTCTCCACAGTTAACCTGCATGCTATCAGCTCAGCATCATAACACACATGAATGGAAGAGTTGGTGCTCCGGTTGCATTGTGGTTTAAATGTCTCTGGAACTGAAATGCAAGAAGAAGAAGAAGAAGAAGAAGAAGAAGAAGAAGAAGAAGAAGAAGAAGAAAAAGCAGGACGATGTCTCCATATTGTTCTGTGTGCTTATTTATTTGCTGTAATTTACCAAATTGGATTCACTTCATTTCCTTTTTCTGTTGTAGTAAAACATCAAATCATATCTCAGATGCAAGTTTCATTCCTTGATTACTGAAAAGCTGCAAAACCCTTCACTCAATGAAAGCATTATTAACACTGACATTAGTCATTCCTGCTGTAATAACTTAATTTAAATTCATTCAGTAACTGAACATGGACAGAGCTCGTTAATGAACATCAAGATGTAAACATGCTGGAGTTAGCATTAATGATAATTTACATCAGTAGTGTCTAGACAGGTAACAATAGAGAGAACATTAGAAATAACATATCACATAATATATTGATGCAAGTAATTACACAACTAGAAGAAGACAAAACATTATGTAACATGTCAACTTCATACAAACTCAAACCTGTAGTAACATGAACATCAGTTAAACTATTAAGATACAACACAACATTGTATATCACAGACAGAGGAGAGACTCTAGGAGTCTGATTTAGTTTTTATGACTGTGACTTTATGCTCTGATGGTTCATTTAAAGAGGGTCCTCCAGACTGAGTTAGACTGTTAGTCCTGATGGCTCGTTTCTCTGATAAACTCGACATCTGATTATATGTTTCTTTTCTTATTATTACATTTAAAACAAAGACAGATAATCAATAGAACTGCTGCTGTCAGTACTGCCAGTCCAGCGTAGAGGATCCTGATGTTTTCCAGACTCTTGGGTTCTGGTCTCTGAGGTTTTGGCTCATCAGCATCTGCTGTAAAGAACACAAAATATAATGTGGCTGATTGACAGGAAGGAAACCTGTTTTAGTGAAAATGACTATATAATCTGCATCTTTCATTTTTGAAGTACAAACAGAAAAACTCCAGTTCTCCTGAATCAACTTACCAGTGACATTGAGCAGACATCTACCAGAGTTCCTCCCATAACTTGTTAACACATCACACAGGTACAGTCCCGAGTCTTCAGTCCTGAGTCTGGACACATGAAGTCTGAGTCGTCCTTCTCTGAGGACGTCTTTGTCCCACTGGACTCGTCCTGTAAACTGTTTATCCTGCGACTCAACTCCTTCATTGAGACAAAACAGGGTTTGATTCTTGAGATCAGTTATCAGTTCACAGAATATATATGGAGAGTTGGAGGAAGTGTGAGGGTTGGTTGTGAAGGTCCACTCCAGTGTGATGTCGTGGTTCTCCTCTGCCTGATAGGAGGTCTGGGTCACATTCACTACAAATGTTCCTGTTGAGGAGACAGAGAGGGAAAGTGAGGAGCAGACACACTGACAACTTTAAACTCCATCTCCACATGTTTCTGTGGACACTTTAGTGATTCTTTGTTTAGTGTTAGTGGATAATAAATTGAAGCTGTAAACTAACCAGAGACACAGGAGGTCAGGATGATGAGCAGCAGGATGCTGCAGATCATCTTCTGCCTGTGAGAGGAGACAGAGGTGAAGAGTCACAAACACATGAGTTCAGAGTTCACTTATTACAGGACAGAGAGAGGACATATACAGTCTGTTTATACTGCTTCCTCTGTGTTACTTATAACACATGACTAGCCAGAGGACTGAAAGCCAGATACAGTAATATCTGTATGTCACAAGATGGTGCCATTTGTCGCTGTTTGTCAGAAGAACGAGGAGGATACTACTAACTAACGTATTAATTCATCAATCACCGGGGCCATGCATTAGTACGTCATGTTTAAAGAAAGTAAAATTTAACTGAAAAAAAATGTCTGAGTCAAATAAACTTAGTAAGGAAATTTGTGTTTGGTAGATTATTTCTCTGTGGTAACAATGCTTTTTGGCAATACATCTTATACCGTTGGAAAGCCTGTTTAGTTCCCTTTCAAATGGTGCCCCATTTGTAAAGAACATGCATTTGTGGGATGAGCAGTATCGCTGAGTATGAAGGTTTCGCCCATGAAAAATTTGACCAAATCTTCTCTGCCATTGCCAAACAGGTTATTTTGCTGTTGCCACTGACACTTATTTTAAGCTTCTGGTACCCCCAGGTGCTGCCAATTAGGTGCCTGATTCAGAGATGAGATTCTGCAACCAGTGGCAATCCCATATCTTCACAGTCTGGGACTGAACTCTATCCTCCAAGATGACAATGCTCGCCCCCACAGGGCGGGGTTTATTAGAGACTACCTTCTACAGTCCTGACCTCAACCCTATTGAACACTTGTGAGTTCAGCTTGGGTGTGCTGCACTTTAATAAATTTCATGTTAGTTTAACTTGGAAATGCAAGTTCCCCTGTTGCCTTGAAAATCGAAGTTCACTCAACTTGAAGACTGCCTTTGTTTCAACTTAGAAATTAAAGTTAATGAGGTTGATGTAACTACAGTGTTCTAGTTTTGTTAAAGTTGTTCTTTTAGTTGATTTAACTTTGTATTACTTGGCTTAACTTCATACTTTAAGTTAAAACAAATAATTTATTTTCTTTAATAATGAAAGAAACCTTCCTTGCCTAGTATAACAGACATACTTTTCTGCTTTATTTCAACTCACAGTTTCAAGTTAAAACAACATAACCACATAGCATGGATGCTTGGGTGGGGCCACCCCTGGGCCCCATGCAATATAGGGGCCTCTCTGCTGATCTTGTGTCACTTGGCATGAAGTGGCCAGTAGCAAAGTGACACACCGCAGATTTATGGCTGAAGATAGCCTGTTACTGCTCAATGACCGACACCACAATACTCCAGCTCTTCTTATCAAACGTAACAGTCACTTAACTCATGGTTACAAATGTAAACCATCAATAACAATGACAATTACCAGGCAACAAAACACTACATTCTAAACACATGTTTAATAAACAGAATTCATAAAGTTACATTTGTATTTCGAACAAACTGCAAACTTTTCAGCAAATTTTAACACAACTCTATTTACCGCCCTGCATCATGGGAATTGGCCAGCCAATGAACCAATTGCAGTCCTGACTGCAGTACGCAGATCGGGGTTGGGCTAAATATGGGCGGAGCTAAAAGTTTGACTTTTGAAAAGAACTTTCCATTTCAGTTTGAGAAGAGTGAAATCATAAGTTGTTGACAGGTACTCCCTCCGCCGGGCACCAGTGCTTTCTTTTTTGCCACAACGTGTTATATTTTCGTAGAAATTTGAATAGGCTACATCACTTATCGGCGGTGTATAATTAATTTATTGTGTCCATGCTTTAACTTTGCCATGGAAGAAGACAGGTTAGTTTAAACTCAAAAGGCAGCTCTTTTTTGTTGCAACACACACACATGCTTTTTTTTCAGCTGATAACTTAACTTACATACCCAAGTTCAATCAACACATACATTTTTTTAAATAGTCAACCCAATGAATAAATGCAAGTTTAACTTTCAAAAACTCATAAAGTTGAGTTCAAAATCCACAACTTGTATAAGCTCGTTCAGTTAAAAATAAGAAATAAGTGGACATAACTAAATGGGTCTGTAATATTTTACAGTGTGTTTGTACCAGAGTGACCAACACAACCACGTTGGCTGACTTGCGACAAAGGCTGGTTGAAGAATGGGATGCCATCCCACAGCAGTGTGTGTCAGGCTGGTGACCAGCATGAGGAGGAGGTACCAGGCTGTTGTGGCTGTGTATGGTTCTTCCACACGCTACTGAGGCTGCTGTTTGTGAAATGAATACATTGTTAAATTGCCATTATGTATTGTTTCTTCAAACTCCAATCATCCAATCCACGAGTCAATGGCAGAATAACCTGTTTGGCATTGGCAGAGAACATTATGCAAATTTTTCAAGGGCGCAACCCACATACTCAGCGCTGCTACTCATCCCACAAATGCATGTTCCTTACAAATGGGGCACCATTTGAAAGGGAACTAAACAGGCTTTCCAACGGTATAAGATTTATTGCCAAAAAGCATTGTTACCACAGAGAAAATATCTACCAAACATAAATTTCCTTACTTTTTGTGCTAAGTTTAGTAACACAAGTATGGTATTCCTTATAACCAATAGCCTACAACAGACAATATAAAAACAGTAAACACTCAAACAACCTCATGCTGTCATATTGAAAGGACTCTTTACTAAATGTTCCAGCTGCTGTTTAAAGTCCCATAGAGCAGCTTTTTATGTGGATCAGGTTTCAGGATGATCTGTCTTCAATGAATCAAATGTGTGTTAAACTGTTGTTGAATTGTCTCTTTACTGAGAGAACCGACCACATTATTATCTGTTAACTTCTGGTCTAATCCACCAACCCTCACACACTAAATCTGTACAACAGGATTCATATCACGACAACACCAACATCAACACATTCACACATTACCTTGTGTGTCTCCAGTCATTTAAGATCCAAACGAGGAGACCAGAGGACAGAGTTCTAGTTTGTGTTTGATTTCTTCTCTGCATGAAGGCAGCCAGTAAAGAGTCATCGAGAAAATCCAGACACCAACCACACCTTGGAGCTTGTCTATGAAGTGTCAAGTGGGCAAATATATAGGCAGGCCAAAGAGACCACCTCCTGACACAGCCTGGGTTGGAAGCACAAAGAGTTGCTGGTCCGGTCTGCCCAGAACTGCCTGCACAACGCCCAGCCTTCACACACGCACACACACACACGCACGGCTCTATATAGCCTACAGATAAAAATATAATTCAAGATAAAATTATCTGATGCTCAGACTAGTCCAGCTAGTCTTAGACTGCTCATTCCAAGTCTAATTACCATATATTCATAACAAATCTCTGAGTCAGAAGAGATTGCATGGGTTAGTCTTAATGTGCTCATTCCCCGTCAACTGAAGACAGCTACCGTTTCCAGCTTCTCTCCACCGACCACAGTGCATGATGGGAAACTCTGGACTCTCCACTAGTCTAATGAAGTTAATAGAAACTTTTCTTTATGTTTTAATGTATAGACTAGTAGACCACCCCTCATGTTAAACCTCCTGACAGTCTATCTATTTTACCTGCAAATCAGAAGTTTGTCTCTCCTTGTTTCTGTCTCTAACTGGGAGGACATTTGGACTGTTGATTGGATTTCTTTCAGTTTGAGATGGACAGGGTCTTTACCTGAAACTCCTGTGATCAATAATAGGATAAATATGAGGGTAAATTAATAAGCTCATTGTTCTTAATGCACGCCAATAAATCATTTCTATTGTTTCACTTTAAAGTGAAACCAGATCCCTGTTTGCATGGGCCACACCTTATTCTTTCTGTCAGACTTAATTTTGGCACTGTGTGTTATCTTTGTTGTTGATTATCTCTCTCTAATTAAAACTTTTTTTTGTGATCCAATTTTTTTTTCTTTTAATAAAAAAAACAAACAAAAAAACATCACCCTCCCCTCCCCGGACCGTTAGTACACACTTCATAGCATTCACCTAGTGCTAAAGGCCCTGAACACCCACACAGGTGTTTATAGTTGTTGTGGCTTAGTGGACCTTTTCCAGGACTGTGTGGGTGTGGTTACAATGAGTGATTGACATCTTCTTGAGTCCACGGTTAGTGTTGTTGCACCTGTTAGAGCGGGACAAATGACACCTTTCTCATCCTTGTTGGTATAAAGAATTTGTGACCTAATAAGTTCCCATGAAAGCTCTGGCCCACCTTCAACCTGAACAGAGTCTAATCAGCCAGAATAACAGAAAACACCTGTGTGGGTGTTCAGAGGCTTTAACTCCATATCACACACAACATGTTAGATGCCAGACAAAAAAAAAAAAACTCACACAAAATTAGGCCCTTAATCTGCTCTCTAATACCATTTAACAACTTAACATTATCTGGTTTTGCGCCATTTATATTGGCCATGGAACTCTCCAAACTCAAAATGTCAATACCTTGGTATACCATTGTGGTATACCAAGTGAGCGTGGATGCTTCCACCGCGTTGCCACCAATTTCTTTGCAGCTGTCATACCAGCCGAGATAATACGACGGAAAGGAATGGGAAAGAAGCATCCTGTGTCATCATTCAGTAAAAGAAATGCAGGGGAAGAAGGTACATTCTTTCCAACAACTGTTGATAGTGCTGAGGACACAGAGCACCAGAATCTATTGACTGCTGTACATTCCCACATCATATGAAACTATGTGTGCCAAGAGTACCCTGGGGCAGAATGAACAGTTGGGGGAGTGACTTCATGAGAATTTGGCAAGCTTTTGTGGGGTGAAGTGAGTCCTCGTGACTAAATTTTAATGGACCATTTGATGATCGGGGTTTCATTCTCCCAGAGAGAGAGAGAGAGAGAGAGAGAGAGAGAGAGAGAGAGAGAGAGAGAGAGAGAGAGAGAGATAGGCTAAACGTAACACCTCCAGCATGAGTTAAATCCTCCTTCAGGAGGACAGGAACTTCAGAGAGTTGGGACGACACAATAACACATGGTGGTTAAACTGTACTGCTGGTTCATTAATCTCTTCTGTGTAATTCATCAAAGTGTCCCGAACCTTCTTCCCATATGTGATGAGTTGTGCTGCTCCTGAATGTTTCCTTAACAATACAGATGTCTCTCCATCAGAGCTGCTGTAGTGGGCCAACATGGGGCTGCTGCTATCATTTGTGGTCCTGCAGGCAGAGACAGACGGCCTCATTATATACCCACCGGGTATGTTGCTCAGAGATAGAACACTTCACTGGTAGCCTGTTACATAATGAGCTACTGGGATTTACAATCATAATAATAACTCAGTTTATCAATAAACAACTTGACTAAACTCACATTCAGAAGGCTGCAGAACAAAGGCCAGACACAACATGGACCAACCAGGACCAGGTCTGGTATATGTGCTGACAGGGTGATTGGGAAATGAGACCCAGGTGATCAGGATGAGGAGAGTCTGAGGACACCTGGTGGACAGGTGGAGAAGAACAAGTCTTCACAGAGCTGCAGAGGGGAGTGGGAGTGTGTCTGAGAAGAGGGACAGAGAGGCAGATACTTACTCTAAATATGAAGCAGTAGTAGTATGTATTTTTCATATTGAAAACATTAATTAGGCCTATGTAAAAAATTAAATAAAAAGAAAACAGTAATATACCTAAATGTGTTGAAACTTGAGTGGGACCATCATGTCTCTTCATGTCCTGCAGCGAGTATAGAGAGAGAGTTGATCACAATAGAATAATCTCTCTCTATACTCCCTACTTTAAAAGCTTCATTATTGATATTGTTTTCTATAATGTGAAAATATACCTTGCTATTTTTTGTCCTTTTTGACATCTTCAGCCGTTTGTGTGCAGCTTTATTTTCATATCAATGACCTCTGATGACATTTTCAGATATCACAGTTAAAAAAAGAACATGTAAACTAACTTTATTTATTCCAAATCTTCCAGTTATTGCGTACTCCTCAAGTTGAACATCTACAGTTTTTAAAGTGAGGTATTGAAATACAAAGGAAACATTTCGGTGTGAAAAATGAATCATATTATACGTCAGATGAAGTTAACATTTGACACCTGTCAGAGCAGAAGATCTCTCTGTTTAAAGATCCTGATCGTCTCAATGATCACAGCTGGAACACGCAGACAGACACGGAGCATTTATTCTTAGTGAAGAGCTCCCTCTGCTGCTCTTCTTCATCAACACCAGAGTTAACTCCTCACAGCTTCACAATGACAGAGAGACAGGAAGTACCAGACAATCCTAAAACAGAACCGGTACATTTCAGTTAACTGAAGACCTTTCAGATCTGCAGAACACACTCAGGAAGTGTTTCATGAAATCTCTCTGACCTTCTGTTCACAATGTATATACAGCTTTTACTTTAACACATCAAGCTTTTTTTTTCGCAAAGTGCACTTTAAACTGAAGGCTTCATCACATATAATCCAGTCCATTTACATCCTGCAGGAGCAACTACAGGATAGACAGGATTTAGAATAATATGAAAGGTCTCAGAGCTTAACAAAAGGTATATGTTATAAATATAGATTAGATTATATAGATAAAAAGGTGCACATTTCAGATCTGTCTAATAAGTGACAGTTTGACAAAATAATGAACAAAAGAAAGGAAAGATATGTTTTTATCAACTTTTACAGTTTGCGATCATTTTGCTGATGTCATGTGTGGGAAGCATCAAAGTTGTTGCTATTGTTACCTGCTGGTATGTTTTGATATGTCCTGATAAACAGTTTTATTACCTTCCAGCCAATGAGAAATGAGTATTTTCTGTGGCTCCGTGGTATAAACATGTAGCCTGACGTGGTCATACTCTTCTAGTCAGAATATGACCCGACCTCGAATTTTGTGGGCGGGGCTAAGTTCGGCTGGCATCCAGGCTAATAAACATGAACTCTGTACAGAAAAATTGTAGCAACCCTTGGAACCGAAATTAAGAGAAGTCTCGAAAACGGGTGCAATAACGTTTATTGCCGCTCTTCCAGCACTGTGAAACTTAAAGGATATGATACAAATAAGTAAAGTAAATAAATTACAAATAAAGTGCATGGGTTTATGCAAAATATTAACTAGATGCTCAAATGATATATACAATAGGCTACAATAAAGCCAATGTTCACATTAAATTCACAAGTTGCTGACCCGTGTTAACGAACTCATAACCCAAGAAATATTGCAAATATAATTTAACAGTGTGGGGGAGTTTCTTTGCTATAAACATGATCTCTAACAGTATGGGATTAGTTTTGTGACTTTAATTCCAAGCAAAACTTCTCAAGTATCAAACAAAAAACACTAACTCAAGCAAAAAAATTGTCACCTCAAAGGTAAAACTTAAAACTTGCAAACAAAACATCTCGCGTGGGCGGGTCTTACAGGGTTCGTCCCCATTGGCTAATGAGAGTTAAGGGGAAAGTTTGAGTGACAGCTCAGCCTCAGTGCAGGTAAACTAACGTTAGAGACTCGGAGTCTGGTCTGGAGGACACACAAGCCACTCCACAGGGGATTCCTACAAGATTAATAAAGTGTAAGTATTATTAATATATATATTATCTGTGATCTACGTTGCAAGCATGGTTACTAGACATTTGTTGTTTCGTTGTGTTAAGTGACTAGCTAGCTAGCTAGTAAAGCTTTTTTAAGTTAGCATCTAACATTAGCTATAGGCTACTGCTAACGTAAAACTTGTAGCCACCGGCTACCTTACTGAGCTAATAATTTACCATGGGAATCATGTATTCTTCGTGAGGCCTTACTCAATGGAGCTGTATTAATTATCGTCTTCTCTCTGTAGAGACCTGCAGGACCTGAGCAGAGCTATGATGCTCTCCCAGGTAACCTTAGGTTAGTAACGTAGCTATATTATGGTCTATTAGGAAAAATTATTATCCAGCTAACTACTAATTGTTGTGGTTGCTATTGGCCTGATAATACACAATGCTAGGGTATTGGTTAAGTTGTACAATGTAGAAGCTGTGAATATAATGTATTATATCTAGAGGTCGACACATACTGTACAGTACAAATGCAGTGTTAGCACTGCTTAACTGGTTCATCTTTATAGTTTTGTGCTCATCTGTACTTTCCTAGTTATGACAAAGACTGGCTATTCTAACTCTAATTACATGTCTTCTGTTGCATTTGCAAGCAGGTCAGCATAAGGAAAATGTTCATAGTGTTTTTAAAGCCTACACATTTGCTAATGGCTACTTAAAAGCAAGTTATTTTAATTGTAAATCACACAACCTTGGAAGCCTCAGTTATTAGTAAGAACTTTGTTACCATTTGATTTGTGTAAGAAACTTTGTTATAATTTTCTATCACAGCTCACATCTGGCAGCAGGCCGACCAACCAGGAGCACGTGGGAGCAGCAGAGGGAGAGGAGCCATCGATCTCTCTGTGGAGGAAACACTGTTTGCAAAGGCTTCAAACAGCCAGGGTATAGACCAATAGTGTATGTATTGATCATATTTTGCTCAGATACTCAATTAACACTTACAATAACCTTTTTCTTAAGTTTTCATTGGTGTACTTGTAGTTTCTTAGTCCATTGTATGTCAATATATCCTACTACAGTATACTGTCCTGTAATTTAATTTATGTTTACATTGTCTTACTGTAATTATATTTTAAAATGTACATAATATATTACAAAAAAATTTACATTCACCCTTGTCTGTTTGGTTCATTATATAAAACAGGAAATAAGGTTGAGACTATTATAATGCTTTATTTTTAGTCCAATATAAAACTTCACATACATAATGGATATTTGAACATATTTAGCTGGGGCTCCGGTGGTAGAAGAAGCTGGAACTCAGTGTCAGTCATTATTTGCAGTACATCACAGGTCAGGGTCAGTTTTTCATCACCAAAAATACACAACACATACTGAGTAATTGGGTTATGTATATATTTCACATATTCAGTTTCACCTAAGGCAAGCTGTATTTCTCTGCTGTCTTGTGTCTGCAACAACACTTCTGAGGGTGGTGCAGGAATATCACACAACTCCTGGACGCCTGGGATCGTCTGGTCTCCTGAGCTCACTGATGGCCCACCGCTCCAGTCTGGACGACAGCCTTTTCTGCAGGACAGTTCTCTGAAGGGCTGGGATGTGGCTGTAGTCCTTCACTTCCTTGACTTCTTATTGTAAAGCTTGAAGTACCTTATTGGATGATAAAAAAGTGTTTGAAATTAGCTCAATAATAAATAATTGTAATAAAGCCTGCACTCTAGAAACATTTTTCTAGCTTTCTGAACACTACTGGAACACTTATTTCTGGAATATTATTGATCACACTTTCTAGATTCCTACCTCCACGTTGACTACATGTGTAAAGTAAGATATGGCCAGCCACCAGGACACATGCACATCACATCAAACCATAAGGATCACTAAGCAAAGTATTTGTCAAGGGCCTGGTGTGTTAGTTAAAGTACATAGTTTGGACAGTAGTAACACTATGCATTAATTCTAAATATTGTTGACATTTACAGCGCTAAAAAATACAAAAAATACGTCCGTTATCTGCCATCTTAAGGTAGTGCAAAGAAAAAACAGTGTACAGATGGAACATTATCTAATGTATGTGTCGAACCCTATATATATTACATTCACAGCTTCTACATTGTACAACTTAACCAATACCCTAGCATTGTGTATTATCAGGCCAATAGCAACCACAACAATTAGTAGTTAGCTGGATAATAATTTTTCCTAATAGACCATAATATAGCTACGTTACTAACCTAAGGTTACCTGGGAGAGCATCGTAGCTCTGCCTGGGTCCTGCAGGTCTCTACAGAGAGAAGACGATAATTAATACAGCTCCATTGAGTAAGGCCTCACGAAGTATACATGATTCCCATGGTAAATTATTAGCTCAGTAAGGTAGCCGGGTGCTACAAGTTTTAGATAACGTTTGCAGTATAGCTAACGTTAAAAGCTAACTTAAAAAAGCTTTACTAGCTAGCTAGCTAGTAACTTAACACAACAAAACAACAAATGTCTAGTAACCATGCTTGCAATGTAGATCACAGATAATATATATATTAATAATACTTACACTTTATTAATCTTGTAGGAATCCCCTGTGGAGTGGCTTGTGTGTCCTTCAGACCAGACTCTGAGTCTCTAACGTTAGTTTACCTGCACTGAGGCTGAGCTGTCACTCAAACTTTCCCCTTAACTCTCATTAGCCAATGGGGACGCACCCCTGTAAGACCCGCCCACGCGAGATGTTTGTGTCAGAATCGCAAGCAAAAACTCAGGGAGCGCAAACGAGAAAGCTGGGAGCATGACTGCAAACGTGATGGAGAGAGCAAAAGACTGATCATTGAGAAAGAAGCAGAGGGAACTGTAAACAAAAGGACATAATATCAAACAAATAAAAGACCAATAGTTTACAACTACACAAATGTTTTATTTGCAAGTTTTAAGTTTTACCTTTGAGGTGACAATTTTTTTGCTTGAGTTAGTGTTTTTTGTTTGATACTTGAGAAGTTTTGCTTGGAATTAAAGTCACAAAACTAATCCCATATAACAGTTTTGTCTCATTACAGTTGATAACTGTATCCACTGATTCACCTGCTGAAATTGTTTTTAATCTTATGTAACAGCTAGAAACAAAATCCACCAGGGGAGATACAGACAGAGTACAAACACTACAAGCCCGATTATTAAATAGCAGAATAGGAACATATCCCAACTCTCTGGTTGTGATGGACTTGCTGTGTTTGGTGTCTCAGGTTCAGG
Source organism: Perca fluviatilis (assembly GCF_010015445.1). Classification (NCBI taxonomy): domain Eukaryota; kingdom Metazoa; phylum Chordata; class Actinopteri; order Perciformes; family Percidae; genus Perca; species Perca fluviatilis. The sequence goes on along the minus strand of NC_053125.1, from coordinate 25,350,694 downwards.
CCGATCCCTCGCTGCTGTAAAGAGACCAAACACATTTGTTTCATTCATGTGAAGGAAAAAATATTTTCCTATAAGACAAAGAAGTGTAAGGATTGTGGATGTTCAACGTTTTCCTGTTATATATCTAAAAAGCTGCTGAATTGAAACTGAAAGAAAGTTCTGCATCAACTTACCAGTAACATGGAGCCAACATTTACCAGAGCTCCTCTCATTACTTGTGTGCACTTTACATTCATACAGTCCCGAGTCTTCAGTCCTGAGTCTGGACACATGAAGTCTGAGTCGTCCTTCTCTGAGGACGTCTTTGTCCCACTGGACTCGTCCTGCAAACTTTTCATGCTGAAACTCTGGGGCCTCAACTCCTTCATGGAGATAAAACAGGACTGAGGGCCTGAGATCAGTTAACAGTACACAGTAGATATAAAGAGAGTTGGAGGAAGTGTGAGGGTTGGTTGTGAAGGTCCACTCCAGTGTGATGTGGTGGTTCTCCTCTGCCTGATAGGAGGTCTGGGTCACATTCACTACTAATGTTCCTGTTGAGGAGACAGAGAGGGGAAGCACGGGCGTCACTTTGGTTTGAAATGTACTGGGGACAGGGACGCATTAGGAAGTGCATTTTCAGAAGTGCATTAGACATACTGTATGACCCACTATGTTCTGCTTCATGTATCCATGTACCATGTTGACAATGTGACATGACGTGTTATTAGACTCAGAGATTGGAGCTACGGAAGGAAAATAGGCCTGGCCTATGTGTTGATGTTCAGTGTCCAAATGTGTGGCTATGCCTTTTGCTGATATTTTAATTTAATTCCCAGTACAATTGACCATATCTACACACAATACAACTGCTCAGCTGACGTGCCGCAAGTGATATGATGACATCACCCAATCATGTGCAATTCCCACTGACAACTTTAAACTCCATCTCCACATGTTTCTGTGGACACTTTAGTGATTCTTTGTTTAGTGTTAGTGGATAATAAAGTGGAGCTGTAAACTAACCAGAGACACAGGTGGTCAGGATGATGAGCAGCAGGATGCTGCAGATCATCTTCTCCCTGTGAGAGGAGACGGAGGTGAAGAGTCACAAACACATGAGCTCAGAGTTCACTTATTACAGGACAGAGAGAGGACATATACAGTCTGTTTATACTCAGTTGTTACAACACCTGACTGTTCTGTTGTTTCATTGATGAGAGATCATAACGCTACAACATCACAAAATGGGAAAAAGTTTGAAAATAACAACATCCTACCTGTTCATGTGTGTTAGTAGGTGTTTACCAGGTGTATAACTACAAACTCCTCCACAAGTGCATGAACGAGGACGAGCAAGTTAGGACGAAGGTTTCTGGAAACTTCTTTCTGCTGAACATCTTTCTGTGTGCATCTCAGTCAGCAACACATTCCCAACATACTGACACAGACTGAGCTGGGAAATTAAACACAGTTGTTTATATGTACTGTATGTCTTTACGAGGCAACAACATTATAACATTTAAAATAATATGTATTTATAGGAAGTCTAATGTCCTGGACCCAGCTGTTCAGAAAAGTTGAATCTGGAAATCCCATGTTTTGCTATCCAGGAACAGATAATAAATGTTACTTTTGTTTCAATTTTTCAAAGAAAATTGGATTGAATCACACTTATCCAGATACAAATGTTTCAATATTACCAAATCCAGATTACCAGGTTCTACAGTAGCCCACATATCACAATGTAAACTATTGTACTATGTAAAGAACCAGAGGTAGAATAGCCAGCATGGGGTCACCTTAAGTGTTTTTATTTAAAGAGATACCAACCAATACCAACATCTCCTTCCATTTTCTATTTCTTTTCTTCTTTTAAACAGTCTGATCCACAACAAACTAATGGAAACACATACAGGTGTGGCTTTTACAGTTGCATTCACTTTGTTTGCAAAGGGTTACATGTTGGACATGTGTTTTCCTTTGCCTCAGAGGTCACATGCTCTGAGATCCTTTAAAAGATAGTGGTTAACCACACTGCTCGGTAGGGCTGCACGATATGAGGAAAATGTCATATTACGACTATTTTGACTGATGTTGTGATTGCGATATGATTCATGATATTGGAGGGAATGATGAATTTTTTAGATCATTATTCTCATTTTCATTGAAACACAAATAAAAATGTGCTATTGTCATAGTGTGATTTTTGCAAGAATTTGTACCAAACAAAGATGTTTTCCTTTAGTCTGTAGGATGGGATTTGTAGGCCAGGACGTCTCTGCAGCCCCACAATACTTCATTCAGAATGGTTAGACACATATTCTGCCTTTAACAAATATTGCGCCCCTTCCATTTTCTATTTCTTTTTTTCTTACAGTCTGTCCCAAAACAAACTAATGGAAACAAAATAAATGTACATTAATACAAATACAGTGTCATATATTTAGCACATCTGTTTCAAATCATAACAGACCAAATGTCCAATAAAAACCACCGGGAGTGTCCAACATAATACTGGCCTGTATTGTCCCCACAACATGTCCACCACTGGCTCTCTGTCAGACTGACTGGCCGTGCAACACAGGATGTAATAGTTAGAAACTACTTTAGATGGTTCATCTCTGATGGTAGGGTCATTGGAGCTTTAAAGACTTAAAGGGAAACAAGTCATCCTGTTGTATGAACTTGACACTAAATAAAATGTAACCGATCATCCAAACTAAGATCAAGAAAAAGCCTAAAACAAAGTATAAAACAACAGGTTGTCCTGTCATTTATCAACTGAAGATCACAATATGTCTGATGATCAAATCCTGGAGGAACTTTTATAATAATAGTTCAGTAAAGAACCAAATTTAAAACTTGGGACAATTTGTTTGAATCATTTTCTAATCTGAGAGTAAATTAACATGTTTGTCAGTGTAAACATCAGTAAATGTCCCACAGTTGATGTACACAATAAAAACAAACCGTGAATCATGAAATTTGTTTTATACTTACTTGTTTTGAAGAAGAGCGAGCAGCGAGCCGTTTTATGTCTCCTGAGTTATGAGATAGAAGGATGAACTGCTTCTCTTCTCTGAAAATATTTGACTCAGAATATGTAGTCCTACCTGTTCTGCTGCTCAGCTCAGGACACTAAGGAGGAGCGGCTGCAGCTGATTAAATTATTTTTGTTCAAAGTGAAAGTAAACAGTGGCCATTAAGGCATGCATAACATGTTTCAATGAACCTTAAGTCCATAGCAATACAAAATGTCCAAACATAAACTGTAGTGTGTGTTACCTCTGCCTTCGTGTCCGTGGATCAGCCTCCGTCACACCTCTGAGGAACGAGACGATGCTAACGTTAGCAGCTCTGCGCCTCCAAAGTGAAGCATGTTTATGCGATAATTAGCAAGTTTGCTAACGTCATTTTCCCCGGCCGCAAAATTACGAATCCCACTATGGCCACGTCAAGTACCAGACATATCCTCCAGTCTGGACATATCACAGAAACTGTGAAACACCCATTTGAGTCATATGATATCACGATGAAATCAGGAGATTAGCGGGAAAACTTACTAATGGGGAGCAGAGGGACAGGAGAAACAGGAGACACCTGCGTAAATCTGGAGTGTTGACAGCTATGACATATATAGGCCTACTGTAACCTGAAGGTCAGGAAGATCCAAACGTGTCAATAAATATTTCAGTATTCCAGATGTCAAAACTGTTTTAGTTTTTTTTTATTTCTATACTGACACACTGTGACAGAGAGAAAGAAAGAAATACACATCAATCAAATAATTATAAATAATAATTAATTTAAAACATATAAAATGCATCTACACATATAAACAATGGCATCATTAAGTCAATATAACTTAGTCAGAGGTTACACAAAATAAAGTGAGGAGTTGTTCACAAGACTAACTACTTTAATTAGGAAAATAGAGTTTGTACATCTTTAGTAACATTTAAAACAGTTTAATTTATTAAATACAGTAGGTGTCACTGCGCATTGGATAGATAGTGCAACTCTGCAGAGGTGCTGTGCTGCCCTAGCGTGCAAACAGCTAAAAGGGTCACATACCTTTTCTGCCCTTGCTAGTGCTCTCAACGATATACATGTGGAGTACAACATCCGCGATAAAATTGTTTGCACAACAACTGACAATGGTTCAAATTTTATAAAGGCCTTTAGAGTCTTTGGTGAGCTGGATGAAAATAACAATCCAGATACTGCACTTCAGGGTGCGAGGGCAAGTACGGGAGAAGGAGAGAGGAAGAAGAAGAAGAGGGGGGAGATATCACAGGTGTTGAGTTTGTTGAAGCCAAGAAAATATTGGATGAAGATAATGGCTTGGAATACCAGCTGCCAAAGCACCAACGTTGTGCATAACACCTTCTCAACCTGATCTCCACTGCTGATGCCTTGAAAGCAAATGGAAATCCAGTGTACAAGCGGCTGTCTCGTTCAGCATTCTCCAAGTGTTCAAGTCTGTGGAGCAAAAGCTCAAGATCTACCACAGCTGCTGAAATCATAGAGGATAACTGCAAACTTCAGCTCCTGAGGCCCAATGAGACACGGTGGAACTCCCTCTTCTTTGCCGTTGAGAGGATTGTGAGAATCCTAAAGGAACAAGGAGAAGGAGCAATTACAGCTATCTGCAGCGCGCTAAAGATTCCTATGTATGTACTTTTTGTGCCTTTTTATTTTGTAGATTTATTGACTGCAATATGAGGTAGCTTCAAATAATTTAGTTAATGTTACAGTTAAGGATGGGTTTAAATTGGCTTAATGAATACTATATGCTATATTCATTAATCACTTTTTGTGTTTTTTGTTGTCAGGTTCACTCCTGTTGAGCTTGCTTTTTTGGCAGAGTATACCAAGACCATGAGCCCATTTGCAAAAGCGCTTGATGTTCTCCAGGGAGAGGCCAATGTGCAGATGGGATGGTTGGTACCTACAATAACACTACTCCAGGCGAAGCTCCAGCACCTCTGCATTTCCTCCAAGTCCTGTAGGCCTTTGATTGAAGCAGTTCTAGCAGGCCTTGAAAAACGTTTTGGACAGATGCTCACAGATCCAGAGCTAATTGCCGCTGCCATTCTCGTCCCCAAATTCAAGACCTGCTGGACAAGTGATGAATGTGTCCTAAAACTGGGTAAGTCTTGCACTGTTTGCTTTACGCTTATAATAGTGAAAAGTCCAGCATTTGAAGTATCCCTAACCTAGTGCAAACAAAATTACAATATTTATGTAATCCTTTTTTATATATATATATATATATATATATATATATATATATATATATATATATATATATATATATGTATATGTATGTATGTGTATATATGTATGTGTATATGTGTTTTTAAATTATGTCATAAACCATCTTAGAGATAGTTGACATCTTATTTGGTTTTGTGTTCCATAGGCCTTGACTACATCAAAAGTCACCTGAAGGAACAAGTTGTGGTGAATGAAGGAGGTGATATCTACCATTCTTCGGAGGAGGAGGACTTTTTTTCAGCAATCAAGCAGTCCAGTTCCCAAGAAAATACCAAACAGCTGGAGACCTACCTGGGGTGCCCAGGTGATACAACGGATGTACTGAAGTCTTTCCCGGCAGTATGCCGCCTGTCATTGAGGCTTAACACGGCACTACCTGCCTCCGCTGCCTGCGAGAGACTGTTCAGCACTGCAGGGCTGATTTTTACACCAAAAAGGGCACGTGTTGATTCCAAGAACTTTGAAAATCAGCTTCTTTTGAAGCTAAACAAAGGTTTTTGGTAGTATTGGATTCTCTCTCTGTATCATGCGAACACGCATTCACACTGATATTCATGTGTACATACACACACACACACACACACACACACACACACACACACACACACACACACACACACACACACACACACAGTACATTGATGCTAAAAAGGTTCTGGTTGTTATGTTAATTATGCCTTGGAAGTTATTACACAGGTTTTGAAGGGTCTTAGGGTTTCACCCAACATCAAGCACACACAGACTTTGAGGTATACATGTGATCACTTGCGGTCTCTCTCTCCCTGTCCCTGAGATTTGCCTTAATCGCTGAGCTCCTGCTCTCCATGGGAAAGCCTTTTTGCTCAAGACTTTTCACCAGTGTGACTTTATGTGATTTTATAAAGAAAAGTGTATCATATTTGTGTGTAAATATACTGTATCTAAAAACAAGTTTTTTCACTCACTCGCTGTCCTACACACAATAATGTTATGACACGTTAAGCATTACAGATGGTGTGTATATCTGTTCTGTACACAATTATGTTATAACACGTTACACTATACAGAAGGTCTGTATACCCTAGTTGCTCCCAAGTTCTTTAAGGGATTCAGGAAAAATCCATGCACATCTACAGATTTGAAGGCATACATCACTTGCCATTTTTCTTTTGCTGGATGTCTATTTGGATATCAATAAAAAAATTTAATAGAATGCACATTGAATTTGTATTTTCTCCAACTTGTATAGCACTTCAATTGTAAAAATTGTGAGCCTGACATATTACATTTATTATTATTAGCACTCCATGTTCAAAGATTTATTAGCTGTCAGTTTATATCTAATACACTGCTGCCATCCGTTAGTTGTACTCTAAAAGTATGCGGAACTTACATGTAGAGTCCTTTTAAATGTTAATGGGAAGATTAAAAAAGGAACTGGATTTGTGAATTATCACAGAATCACAATTGAATTCATATCTTGCTACTCAGTCAGAATCTTATTAACCTGGAGTCCCAGTCTCTGTCACAATAATCATATATGTGATGTTTTAGGCCTATTGGCAGACATTCATTTAAAATGTAGACAATGGCATATATATGAAGAGCCTTTTCTACATGTCTACTGAAGTTTCTCAGCTTACACTCTAGTAACATCTTTGGTCCAGGTAGCTTTGCATAAAAAATGGTTGTCATTCGCAAGGCTACTTTTACTTTTATACTTTAAGTACATTTCCAAGCCTGTACTTTGTTACTTTTCCTTGAGTAAAGAAGTTAAATCAGTACTTCTACTTTTACCAGAGTATTTTTTAACTCAAGTATCTGTACTTCTACTTAAGTATGAGAAGTGAGTACTTTTGCCATCTCTGCCACAATCCATGTGTGTTATGATGCTGAGCTGATAGCATGCAGGTTAACTGTGGAGACTTGATGATCAACTCCTTCAACAAGACCACCTGACTCCCAGTACAAAGCTCCCTCTGCTGGTTACTCTTTAACTCCACAGCTTTTCTTTAACCTTTAAAACACATTCAGTGAGACAATGACAGGAAATAACAGACAGCCTTAAACACACTGAGGGTCAATTACAGGACGTTTAGAAATCATATTTAAAGCTGTATATACATTTGGACAGAAGGTCAGAACTCACAGCTGCAGTTTTCATCATGTTAGATAATAAAGAAGATAGACGACACTCTTAATTCACATCTATGTATCATCCAGACTTGATTAAGAAGTCATCTGTCTATACTGTCATTTGATTTTATTGGTTATTCTGTACACACATCTATTGCATATCTATTCATCCAGAGAGAGGGATCCTCCTCTGTTGTTCTTTGTTGTTTAAGTTTTTGGGGGAGTTTTTCCTCAATTCAATATAGAGAGAGGGTGTCTCTTGAGGTAAATGTGTGATCTCTGATATTGAGCTGAATATAATGGACTTGTCTATAGTAACATACAGGGAGACTCATGAACATTTATCAGATCCAATTAAATTAATTTTTCTATTCATGGGCCTATATGTATTTTATTTTTAATTAATGGTGGTTGAACCAACATTATAATGATGAAAGAGTTTATTCTTTAACCCTATTTTACATATTTAAATATAGAATACATACTGGGCTGTCAGAATTTGGCAAAAGGCTGAACAAAGGAAGGGAGACCACACATGAGTTGATGAAAACATGTTCATTTTACAGAACTGAAAGAGAAAAGAACTGAAGACAAACTGTGATGGAAAGAGAGCGAGAGAGACAGAGAGAGAGAGAGAGAGAGAGAGAGAGAGAGCGAGAGAGAGAGAGCGAGAGCGATAACAATATAAAAGCTTAAAAAGGATGAGTTTAAGTGTTCTGGGGTTGAGTCCTGCAGGTTTGTACATCTAAAATATAACTGTGGATCTCAACACGTTACTGTAAAACGTCCCGTTAAAACAAAGTTGTACCTTTCTAGATTGAAAGTGTTTGTCTCGTCCTGCAGGCTGCAGCTCAGTCTGAACTTTGAACTGCAGGAGACACAACTGGGACCGCTGCAGGACATGAAGAGACATGATGGTCCCATTCAAGTTTCAACACATTCCCATATACACATACATATTACTGTTTTTCTTTTCTTTTTTACATACTGTTCTCAGTATGAAATATACACACCCCTGCTTCATAGTTAAGAGTATCTGCCTCTCTGTCCCTCTCTCAGACACACCCCCACTCCCCTCTGGCCTCAGCAGCTCTATGAAGACTTATTGTTATTGTCCACCTGTCCACCAGGTGTCCTCAAACTCTCCTCATCCTGATCACCTGTGCCTCATTCCCCAATCACCCTGTCAGCACATATACCAGACCTGGTCCTGGTTGGTCCATGTTGTGTCGGGCCTTTGCGCTGCAGCCTTCTGCAGCAGCTCTGCTAGAGAGACGTTGGCCTCATTAAAATTACAAATCTGGCTCAAAATGAACCTAGGGGTTAATAATGTATGTGTACCGATATTACTGTTATCTGTGATTAGTTTTCATGCTAATCGAATGTGACCAGTTTTGGCACAAAGCGCTAATTAGCTCATTACGCTAGTCGTCGGGGGAAAGGGTAAAGTATAAATGAATCACTATTTCTACACCGCTAACAAGGCTCAAAATAGCACCACACTTCCACGGTATCATAATGAGGGTCCATACATGTAAAATTAAGCATTGAGATTTTTGTAAGTATACAGACAGTTTATTAAAAAGATAGTTTAGAAAGACAGTAGCATTCACGTATAGAGGCGGGCGCGATCTTGGGAAAACAGTCACGACCAATCGAAACCTAACCCTTGTAGTTAGTCACATTTCACAAACATTTCACAAACGTAATTTCTATTGACCCACTGGGAAACCACGGACCATGGGAGATTTCAAGTGACCGTTCAGCTCACGTTGCTCGGCGTTTGTCATTCGACTGATCGTGACTGTTTTCCCAAGATGGCGCCTGACTGTATATGTGAACACAATACCACACTGTGAAAACCCACAACTACAATTCAAAGTCCTGCATTCTTACTTAAGTAAAAGTAAGTATGTATCAGCAAAACATACTTAGAGTACTTAAAATAAGTATATCTTGATCAGTAGAGATGGTAACTGATGTTATGTTTCTTCCTTCAAACAGTTTGGACCCAGAACGTAAGAAGTGAAGCTGCCAAATGTCTCCTCACATCTGGACCAGTTCTGGATCTGACTTGTTCTGCTGGAGGAGACATGAGACTAAAGGAAGAGCAAACAAAGCAACGACACAAACAGAACGTAATATAAGAACATTGCTGCTGGACATCTTACAGCTGCATCTACTAGAAATATCACAGCAGAGACTATGAGAACTTTGCAGCTCTGAGAGAAGTTTTAACTTTGTTCCAATGATGTGATCTGACTTTTGGGCCTCCTGGTGTGTGTTCTGCAGCTGCATGAAGACAGAAAACCAGTGTTTGTATCTGATATCAGGTGCATCAACTCAGTAGTGTTGGACCAGCTCATAAAACACATTTATACCAATTCAGCAAATGTAGAACTGAGACTAAATAAAGCGGTAAATATCTGTCTCACATCAGATGGTTTTAACAGCAGTCATATAACAGAAGTTACACAGCTTGGCCATCTGGTGGTGCTGTAGAACAACTTATTTTCCAAAAGCTGCTGAAGTTTTACTAAGAAACAAACTTCCATAGATTACTCAGATCAAGTGACATTCAATATAAAATGATCCATTTAGGGCTTCATGTAATGTTAAATTAAGTCTATGCTGCCTTAGTTTTTTGTGATGTCTCCAAAATGTACAAAACAATATTTTCCTCTGAATGAACATAAGTGAACTTTTTGACCTGGCTTGTTTGTACAGTGTGCGCAGCATGTCTCTTCTCTCATTTCCCTTTGCAGAATTTGAACACAAATATAAAGTTCACAACTAAATCTCTTTCCAACTTTACCAAAGTTCATAACTTTGTAACCTGACACAGTTTTGCCACCAGACTTGTGACTCTTGTGACTGGAGGAATAAGGTGTAAATGAATGTAAAATGAAGTGAAGTGTGACAGGAGGAATAAGGTGTGGCCCATGCTAACAGGGCTCTCACTTTAAAGTGAAACAATAGAAACCATTTATCAACGTGCATTAACCATGAGTCATGAGCTTATTAATTTACCCTCATATTTATCCAATTATTTATCCCAGAAGTTTCAGGTAAAGACCCTGTCCTTCTCAAACTGAGAGAAATCCAATCAACAGTCCAAATGTCCTTCCAGTTAGAGACAGAGATAAGGAGACTCCTGAATGTAGAATAGAATAGAATGCCTTTCATTATCATTATACACATATGTACAACGAGATTAAAAGCAACTCCTTTCATATATAAAAATATAAAGATACATATGGCTTAATGGCGGTTTTCCGGTTATAACAGTGATGTTAACTACCTAGCGTTAGGAGCAACGGAGCATTATAAAGTTTCCTCAATTACTAGTATTAGTACCCAGCTAATCAAGCTGACCTGCTAAACTGTCTACTACTAACCTTACGTTACTTAGCAAGTTAACGCTACTAAGTTAACTGCCACCTGTCTTTGTAAGGTCCGTGTTTGCACGAGGAAATAGGAACTTAAGTTAAACATGGAACGTTGATGTTACTAAATTAACGTTAGCGTTAGTCAACTGACAAATATAATGTAGCTAGCTAGTTAACTGTTATATATTTAGCTAGCTAGCTAATATTATGATAAATGCATGGTTCACATTCAAGGCTAAAATTACATAAGGATAGTCTTATGTAGGCACATAAACGGCAAATGCTAACGTTATCCCTGCTGATATTTTAAAATTGTGAAACTTGCAAGTGTTATCTTAACTCGTGTCCAGTTGATATCTCGGAAACTGCATGTAAATAAAAAGAAAAGTATTACTTTACCTTAAGTGAAAGCTGAATGTGAATCACCGTGGAAAAGTCCTGACTCCTGCAATACGTTATTATCCACACTGTCTCTGCGTCGAGACGAGTTTGACTTTAGCACAGCCCCCCCATGAAGTCAAACAATATCATTGGTCAAGATCGTCTCTGCCCGGTAGGATTCATCCAATGATTGTGCAACATTCAATTATTTGAATCTGCACGCACTTTCTTGACATCTGAAGCACATAGACACATAGACATAGACAATTTCTGTTTACATTTCTGTTTAATCAACCATTTTAAGGTCATCGCTTCACGTCCAGATTATCAATGTTCACGTTGATGCTAGAAGCCTTGGTTAAACTGTTGAGCACTAGCATCCCTTCCCAGTCTTTCACACAATGCATATTGCTAAATTAAAATACATATATATATATATATATATATATTTTTTTTTTTTTAAATATACCACACCAATGTAAAGCTTTATGTCCTCCCTGTCTTTATTCACCATATATTACCTCAGCCCATGAAAAACTCTTTGTTCCCTTTGACCTGTAGAAATTGGGGAGAGGCAAAATGATTTGAGGGAGCAGTAGACTGCACAATGACCTTGCATTTTGTTGAACACGGTGACTCACTTTGGGTCTTAATATTAAGAGAAAATTGTTTTAACAACAATTTTAACCTCATAAGGAAAAGAACATGTATGCTACATATTCTATTTGAAGTACACCAAATACATAAAAAGAGGTCTGCATATTAGTTTCTGACTGTGGGGAATTGGGAAAAACAGTAAAAACTTCCCAAATTTTTGAATTGCTTATTTTCATGACATTCATAACAGCCTTATGAAAAGCCTACTCCTTCAGTTTTGAAATTAAATCACAGATAATTTCTCAAATAAGCATAATGTTGCAGATGTCCATACGGTTTGTCGGTAGGCATGACTTTCATAAGAGGGGACACACTTTAAATGGGCAGCCGCACACAATTCAAGATTCCTTTATTGTTACATTAAATTACAGGTATTACACGAATGGCTCTGTTGTGTCTGTTGTGGCGTATCAACACAGGGTTGAATTAAACTGTATGAGGGTTGGAACTAGCGGAACAAGTTAGGTTAGGTGGTGTGCAAGTTAGGCAAGCAGGTACATATTTGAGGTATTGGTGTGCATTAATATTGATTTATCACCCCTTATAAAAGTGTAGCATAGCTGTGGCACAGGCAATCCATTTGTTACAAATGAAACACATTGCCCTATATGTGCATCAATGCCTGTTTAACCATTGCAATTCAAGGGAGATTGTAGTGTAATTTCAGAGGCAGGGGTGGTCAGATCACCAAGGTCTTGGTGAGGCATTTAAGGTACCGGACATGCATGAATATTCATTCTACCTGACATAAGAGGGAAGCTCATGCTCTGAGCTGTTTGCATGACATAGACAGGAACAAACATCAAAAGCCAGAGTGGACACAGTATAAGACATCCCCACAGACATCAGTAAGCAGTCAATGGAAAAAGATGTTGGGCCATGAATCTGAAATAGGCCCATGGCCTCCACGGAAGTGAAATGAGGCAAGAACATCAGATGCCCCCTAAAATATTAGGATGGTGAAGATGTAGGCTTACCCAGGCTGAAGGCTGCCTGGCTCTCTGTGTACTGTATCGTCATCCTGTAGGCCTATAGGGTTGTGGGCCTATAGGGTTGTGGGCCTATGTGATGTGAACTGTGGCTGCACGATTCTTTTGTCAACTAATTCGCCAGACCAAAACATGATTATATAGTGATGAGCATACACCGACTTGGACTTAAATAGACATCATGTACATCCAAAGCTTGTAGTTTAGGTTGACTCTTAGCTCTTATGCATTCCCATAACTGAAGCTATGGCTTTGTTTCCACAAATATTTCGATGAAAGAATGTTTATTTTTACAAAGACAGATCTAAATACAGCATCTTTGTCCGCATTGGCCCCACTGGTGATTTGGTGCAGTACGGCTTTTTAATCTTGTGTGCTGCCAAGTTGTTTTAGTGTATTACCATAAATATGCTTGCAAAATATTACAGTAGTATAGTTTCTAATATAATTACATTGGTCCAACTATAATTGAGAACAATTGCTTGTAGGTTTTTGCTGTGGAGTTGTTGAGGCCATGCAGTGAGGGTTCATGTCAGCCTCATTCAATGCATTAAACGGGTATGGCTGGTCCTACCTGTCTCAGTACCTCATTTAACCCCTCTTCAAATAACTGCAAAGCTAAATACGAGTCCTACTCTATGGCTAGAATTTAGTAGACTTGCATTAAGAGATACTGGACATGATGATGTTTGACAGCGATTAAAACACTAACACACAGTATGTATGAGACCACATTGCATAAGCTAAAATGGACCCTACATTATACCAATATTTACCCTCTGAAGAGTTTACTGAAAGTAAACCTAATATATTAATGATTAAAGTACAGTATATTAGATAGTTTCTTTTTAACACTATACAATATTGTTTATAAAATAAACCCTTATACATTTACGGGGAAAAGCCTGTAGACATATTGAAGAGTTGATTGTAATTGCTGATAAATAATTTATATAAAGTAATGACTATAAAATAATGGTTCTGCAAGTTATTATCATACATTGTTTTTTGTACAGTAGAAAACCAGTATTAAACAGGAATTTACTGTAAATTGATTGGATAATCATGTAAAATAAATGCCTAAAGCTTTTAAGATACTATTAATGGGCTGTCAAATAGGGTAATTTTACATTAATTTGACATGATTTTTGTGTGTTTTACATCCAGAAATCTGTACTTTAACAGGGAGTTCTTGTGGATGGATTGGATAATCTTGTGAATTTACCAAAGAAAACTGTATGAAAACAGCAGTTTTCATTTAAATTATGTAAATTTAAGGTATTTTGCAATATTTTTCAGTGTTTGTACAGATTTATACATTTGTTTGACATTCTAAATATGTTTTTTGATTAAAATTCTTTTTAATTCTACAGTAGTTGGACTGTGAAAATACAGAAAATGTACAGTAAATATCTGCATTTTAAAAAGAAATTCTTTGTAGAATAACATAAGGTTTTTTACTGTCATTTCACAGTAAGTGTTTGGCAACTCTTGCTGCCAGACTTTTTACCGTTTTGTAACGATTGTTTTTTACATTAAATTTAAGGTTTAACTGTAAAAAAACAGAAAGATGCCTAAATTTTACACACCATAAAATTATTTTTACATAAAATTCAATGTAATTTAACTTTCAAGACCATAAAGCAATGGAATTATCCTGTTAAACAACTATATTATCTCATTATATCAATTTACAGACTAAAACCGTAATTTAATGGTTTTTTTTTTAAATATAAGTATTTTTCTGTATTTTTATGGCATTAAAACTTAATGTGGAAAAAATGGAAAAAATTCGTTTTTTTTTACAGTGCACCCTCACTCCCCTCTGCAGCTCTATGACGAAGTATTGTTCTTCTCCAGTTGTCCACCAGGTGTCCTTTCACATTATAGAAAACAATAGTTACTTTTTATTTTTAAGAACAAATTCCTTCAGAAGTGTTTGACATTTCGGAGGATTTTTTGATGTTCTGTTGTTTTATTTTCCCGGCATAGCCTATTTGTTGTTGTTTTTGGACATATTTTGATGCTCCTTTTCCTCTGCTGATCATGAGTTATTTTACAGATACAGAGGAATTTTTGTTGTTTTTCTTTCCAGGAAGTTAAAGAAGAACTTTGGCTTCACCTGCTGGACAGTTCACCAAACTGCAGCTCTTCATCATCACTTTGTTCATCATGTCTTTTTTTTTTATGTTATTTTTTTTTTAAACGTATATAAGTCGCTTTTTCTATGCCTCTGTGGCTTTTTCTCACATTTTAGTAGCTATTCTTCTCATTATTGACCCCTACAATTCCCACTCGGGTTTCTCAGACTCAAGTCCTGCCTTCAGCAGCCAGGTCAGCCGGGTCAGCCAATCAGATTCTAGTCCCTCCCTCAGTGTGTGTTTGGCGGTTTTTCATGAAAATATTCTAGTCTATTCTTA
Organism: Perca fluviatilis; assembly: GCF_010015445.1. Taxonomy (NCBI): domain Eukaryota; kingdom Metazoa; phylum Chordata; class Actinopteri; order Perciformes; family Percidae; genus Perca; species Perca fluviatilis. The sequence continues at coordinate 25,335,481 of NC_053125.1, read as the reverse complement.
CAGCATGGTGAATATGCTACTACTGAGCCGTTTTCAAAGTCGATTGGATGAGTTTCAGGTAGGCCTAAGTGTGATCTTCTTAGTGAATATTTGATACATGTAGAAAGTGTAAAGCTGCACAGAGGCGTTGCACGTGTTTCCTGGCTTGCTGTGTCTGTCAGCGTTTCCATTGTCGGACACACACTGATTACTTGACACTGGGTGGGTTTTCATTACAGTGACAGATTCTTGTAAAAGCCTATCGTCACTTAATTTTATTCAAAGTCCCCCAAATCTCAGAGAACACAGATGGGATGAGATATATTTTGAATGTGCACAAAGTTTTGAACATGAGCAGAAATCTTGCTCCAACACATCTGTTATGTTATTCTGTTCTAGTCTTTCCTGTTTCATTGTGTTAATTTATTCCCTGTTTCTTTGATGGTTACTGTCTCCTGTGTTCTCTGTTGCGTTTTACCCTGTTTCCATCCTTGTGTGTTTTATGGTTCAGTTTCCTGTATTTTGTAGTCTCAGTTTCTCCCATGTCATGTTTAGTTTTACTTCCTGCCTCGTGTTTTCGCGCCTTTTTGATTTTCAAAATACACAAAGAGGAGTTAAGAGTAAGACATGCCTAGGCAACGTTATAGATTGAACAGTTAAAGTACAGCTTTTAAGTCACCACCAAGTCACTCTGCTTTATCTCACAGTTCATCTCAGATCATTTTAGACTCGTACTTCCTCGGTTGAAAAACTCTACTAACTGGCGCCATCTTGTGACAGAAATACATCACTGTAGCTGCTTATTGTCAGTCCTCTGGTCAGTCATGTGTAATAAGTAACACAGAGGAAGAAGTATAAACAGACTGTATATGTCCTCTCTCTGTCCTGTAATAAGTGAACTCTGAGCTCATGTATTTGTGACTCTTCCCCTCTGTCTCCTCTCACAGGGAGAAGATGATCTGCAGCATCCTGCTGCTCATCATCCTGACCTCCTGTGTCTCTGGTTAGTTTACAGCTTCACTTTATTATCCACTAACACTAAACAAAGAATCACTAAAGTGTCCACAGAAACATGTGGAGATGGAGTTTAAAGTTGTCAGTGTGTCTGCTCCTCACTTTCCCTCTCTGTCTCCTCAACAGGAACATTTGTAGTGAATGTGACCCAGACCTCCTATCAGGCAGAGGAGAACCACCACATCACACTGGAGTGGACCTTCACAACCAACCCTCACACTTCCTCCAACTCTCTGAATATCTTCTGTGAACTGATAACTGTCAATAATCCAGTCCTGTTTCATCTCCATGAAGGAGTTGAGGTCCCAGAGTCTCAGGATGAACAGTTTGCAGGACGAGTCCAGTGGGACAAAGACGTCCTCAGAGAAGGACGACTCAGACTTCATGTGTCCAGACTCAGGACTGAAGACTCGGGACTGTACCTGTGTGATGTGCTCACAAGTTATGGGAGTAACTCTGGTAGATGTCGGCTCAACGTCACTAGTAAGTTCATTCATTCTAAAAAGGTTGCTCAAATCAAGCAATCTGATTGGTTCATAGCCGTGATATAATAACCACATACAACGGCTATAACCAAACTCCTTTTCACATTAAGCATCACTCCGCCTCTGAGAAAAACGTTGACTGATGGCTGGTGCCTCAGAGGGAAGAACTACCAGGACACAGAGCTGGTTTCAAATCAAACTCCTTCAGAGCTTTACCTCGCTGTCAGACAGCACTTCACGACGGGGAATTGAAGCCGTTATCTCTGCTCTCTTCAAAGCTGTGTTAGAATTATATTATATTTCTAAATGTGGTTTTAGTACTTTGTGTGTTGTGTTGTCAAGTGGAACCTGTCAGACACCCGACTGCGGTGCATGAAGATAGAAACACACATTCTGCCTAATGACAGAGATGACAGAACCCGCGGAGGAGAGGATAAGTAGGGAGGGTGAGTTAGAATCAGGGCTCACAACTTGGGTGACTTTGTAGACCTGAGCCCTGTATTGCTTTGTCTGATTGCTAGGGATACATAGTCTCTGATTTGAGCCTGCATGTGTTTTGTAATACTTGAAACACTGTTCAGTACAAGTACTTGACTTTATTCTATTGTCTCAGTGATTCTTAAAGGTTTCTGGTAATATAGGTTACCGACGAATATGCCGGGAATTAGAGTTCAGAGAGATAATTGGAGATCTTCTCTGGCCTCCGGGCCTTTCACCTTCACCCAGAAAACAGTAGTTGCTGCGCTACTGCTGCCTCAGCAGTTAGTTTGTTATTGTTTGCCTTTATTTAGCATTAAGCAAAAGAAAGCTTGTGCTAGCTGCTAGTGAAGGCTAACGTTACCTGTGCTATGTTCCATAGCAACAGCCTCGGTATGTGTGAGGCGGACAGTCATCCCAGGAGAGCTTAGATTTTATTGTGAACATGATTTTTTATGAATAAAAATCTATTTAAATTGAAATGTGACTAACTTTCATAATGCCATACTTGATGACTGTTTTATAAAAGCTTAGCTCACTTCAGGCTCTGATATGTTGTGATTATATAACAGCTAAGAGGGGTTGTTGTCGGGCCAACAACGCCCCAATTCAGCAGCTTTTTAGATAAATAAGGACCCGAGAATAGAAGTACTGTGGAAATCCACAATCCTTACACTTCCTTCTCTTTTAGTGAAATGTTTTTTCTTCACATGAATGAAACAGATGTGTTTGGTCTCTTTACAGCAGCGAGGGAACGGCCTGAACCTGAGACACCAAACACAACAAGTCCACCAAACACAACAAGTCCACCACAACCAGAGAGTCGGGGAAGGATCGTCCTCTACTGTGGACTGGGACTGACAGCAGCAACTCTGCTGGGTTTTTATTTCTGTTATTATAGATTATTTCTGTCTAGAAATCAAGATTTCTACTGCTGGTTACTCTTTACCTCCACAGCTTTTCTTTAACCTTTAAAACACATTCAGTGAGACGATGACAGTCCCTGTCCTCTCCTGTAGACTGGATCCTGAATAAAGGAGTTCCCATTGTTGTCAGCTTTTTCTCCACTAGGTGACACTAACGGCTTGTTAAAATACAGCCGCATGTTTGAACCAGTTCAACTGTTTAAATGTTACTAAAGATGTACAAACTCTAGTTTCCTGTACTAGTGAAGATATCAGGACAGAGACAACTTAATAAAACATTGTGCTGTTATTAATGTTAGAATACACTAAATGACGTGTTCTTAGATTTCTGGGGACGAAGGAGAGGCTAGGTTCGGATTGAAAGTTAAGCAAGAGGTTTAATAAAAACAACATGAAAACGACAGTCAAGACACAATTAAACATAAAACATGAAAACACAAATCTTACACTGCAGCTGACAGCGGACTGCTCTCATGCTTCTCTTGTGGAGTCACAGAAGAACAGTCCTGAGATCGTCTCAGGAGCCCCCATTTATCCTGTCCCTCAGGATAAGGACACACCTGAATTTAGGTTTACTCCAGGTCACAGACTAAGGTTGATTATCATGGAAGTGTTGATTGTATTCAAGTTTACAGAGTTTGCATTTCCTTTGTTCTAATCACGTCTAGCAGTTACCTTTCCTGTGGGGACAATGAGTCTCCTACAGTATGCTAAATAACAGCCATGACCTAATTAATTCTTTAGAAGCTAGCTTTTGGGTGAGGCAGTCAAATGCTGATTAGTGTGGTGTGATGAAATCGGTTGATTCAGTGCTTCCTCCAGCTACAGTGTTCATTCAACCAAAAGTACATTTTTATCAGACATCACCAATGCTTTAACTTATTTTTAAACCTAACAGTCCACCCCTTCACACCTTAAAAAAGGTGTGAATATCTATAAAAGTTTCTGAAAAAAAATTTAGACATTAGCAAAATTGTAAGAACTAAATCATAATTTATAAAAGAAATTCATGTCCTCTGACCTCATCATCTGACTCCTCATCTTGTATCAAGAAGGTTATTTTCTCTTAACAAAATATGTTTAGTTGGTTTTATTCACAGTGATTAGTGACTAGCATTCCATTTGAAACAAAAACAAATACACTTAATTAAATCAGAAGATATTAAAGCTGTTGACCAGGTAAAAACAATGGAAAGGAAAACATCTTAGAAGTCTCTGGGGACGAAATCTCAGATTGATGAAATTTCTCGCATCAGCAATGCCTTTCCTAGCTGGATGGAAGGTGACAGATCAGAGGAGAGCCCAACGTCTCCAACTGGATTGACCGCTGGCCCAATTCTCCTCGCTCCCCTTGTTGGCGCTGGTGTTCTCATAGCTGTGCTTTAAATGTCTCTGGAACTGAAATGCAGGAAGAAGAAGAAGCAGGAAGATGTCTCCATATGCTTCTGTGTGATTTCTTTATTTGCTGTAATTTACCAAATTTGATTCACTTTATTTCCTTTTTCTGTTGTATTAAAACACCAAATCATATCTCAGATGCAAGTTTGATTTCTTGATTATTTAAAAGCTGCTAAACCCTTCACTCAATGAAAGCATTAACACTGACATTAATAATTTCTGCTGTAATAACTTCATTTAAATTCATAGTAACTGAAGATGGACAGAGCTCGTTAATGAACATCAAGATGTCAACATGCTGGAGTTAGCATTAATGCGATTTTACATCAGTAGTCCCTAGACAGGTAACACAAGACAGAACATTATAACATATGACATAATATATTAACGCAACTAATTGGACAACTGTAAGAAGACAAAACATTATGTAACATGTCAACTTCATACAAACTCAAACCTGTAGTAACATGCACATCATTTAAAATAAAAAAATATAACAAAACATTTTATATCACAAGTAGAACAGAGGGAGGAAAGACTCTATGCTCTGATGATTCATTTAAAGAGGGTCCTCCAGACTGAGTGCTGCTAGTCCTGATGGCTCCTTTCTATTAAACACTCACAGCTGCAAACTGAAGGGGTTTTCTTTTATTATCAGTAGATTTAGTAAAACAAGGATTTAAGACAAAGAGGCGTTTGACGACGCAAGCCAATAGAGCTGCTGCCACTGCTGTTGTCACTGGTGCTGCTGCTGCCCCTGCTGCTAATGTCAGTACAGTGTAGGGAAGCCAGAGGTCTCCCCGACTCTCTGGTTCTGGTCTTACTGTTTGTTTCTGAGGTTTGGGCTCATCAGCAGCTGCTGTAAAGAACATAATATGGCTGATTGACAGGAAGGAAACCTGTTTTAGTGAAAATGACTATATAATCTGCATCTTTTATTTTTTAAGTACAAACAGAAAAACTCCAGTTCTCCTGAATCAACTTACCAGTGACATTGAGTAAACATCTACCAGAGTTACTCCTATAACTTGTGAGCACATCACACAGGAAAAGTCCAGAGTCTTCAGTCCTGAGTCTGGACACATGAAGTCTGAGTCGTCCTTCTCGGAGGACATCTTTGTCCCACTGGACTCGTCCTGCAAACTGTTCATCCTGAGACTCTGGGACCTCAACTCCTTCATGGAGATGAAACAGGAATGAGGGTCTGAGATCAGTTATCAGTTCACAGAAGATATTAAGAGAGTTGGAGGAACTGTGAGGGTTGGTTGTGAAGGTCCACTCCAGTGTGGTGTGGTGGTTCTCCTCTGCCTGATAGGAGGTCTGGGTCACATTCACTACTAATGTTCCTGTTGAGGAGACAGAGAGGGAAAGTGAGGAGCAGACACACTGACAACTTTAAACTCCATCTCCACATGTTTCTGTGGACACTTTAGTGATTCTTTGTTTAGTGTTAGTGGATAATAAAGTGAAGCTGTAAACTAACCAGAGACACAGGAGGTCAGGATGATGAGCAGCAGGATGCTGCAGATCATCTTCTCCCTGTGAGAGGTGAAGAGATTATCCAGCTTATTATCTACACACAACTGCTAAAAACGATGTAAACCACAAGAAATTGAAGAAAATTAACAATTAGAGAATTAGTCTAAATAAAAATAAAAAAAACGTTCTGAGTGGCAGTAATATGTTTCTGTCACAAGATGGCGCCAGTGGTTCAACTTTCCAATAAGCAAGGAAGGAGGAAGTCAGAACTGACAGTTATAACCATGGGACATTACCAAGAGTACAAAGTACAAAATTACTGAGCCAGTTAGGAGGTTATATTGCTTAATTAAAGTGTTGTCAGTTAGGCTGCACAACTGAGTAACCGTAATGTATTTCTTTAAACCCAAAGAGCTGGAGACCTCCTAAACATCATAAATGAGGTAGACATTGTCTACCATGGACCTGCTGGGCACACAGTAGGTCTGGTCCCGATGGATGACCACCAGTTTCTGATGTCCTGCAGGTTTCCCTTTATTGGCAGTACCGCTATCACCGTTCTGCGGGAGGATGTGGGCATTGAACCAGAGGCCAGACATACAAAAAGAAATCTCTAAAATTGCACCCCTAAATATGTCCCAGAAGGCATTGTAAAATTCTACGGTGAGGACATCGATGCCGGGAGCCTGCCATCTCTGTATGCATGCCCTGTAAAGCAGCCTTCAGGTCCTGCACATTAGCCGGCCCACTGAGCTGTGTAGTGACCTGAGGTAGTTCCTCAAAGAACCCTTCCATCAGGGTGACATCCTCCTCATACTCGCCGGAGTAGAGACAGGAATAAAACTCGTTGAGGGTTTTCTGCTGAAAAGGTCTAGAAACACTGGAAAACAAACACTGGGGAATAACGCTGGAGAGAGTGACATAAGTTCAACTACAATCTGGCACTGGGAAGTGGGACTGGTGAGTATTTATGAATGGGGACTGAAAACAAAAAGGTGAAACACATTAGGGGCGGGGACGGTAATCAAATAGGCGGGAAAGCAAACAACGGTGACCTGGGATAAGAGTGACTGATGATTTCAAAATAAAACAGGAAATGCAAATGAACTAACAACACACAATAAAAGCAGGAACATGACAGTCAAACTGTGAAGAGGAAGCTCTTAGACTTAGATGAGTTCTGGCTTAAAATTACTTCCCCTTCCCACCCTTCTCCAGTCTGCTTCATTGGTCATTGTCATGCACCTGTATACCCAAAGAATACATTGTCAGGAGTGGGACGTGTTGCTCCCAGTTATCTGTGTTCTGGATGTGTCCGGTGATATACCTCGGACACAAAGCTGTGTCACCACGTCAGATGATATCACCCTCTAATCAACAGGGCTGTGAGACATGAGCAAATACCAACTATTGTTTTTATTCAGAATCTTTTCTGAGCCTGTCAGAAGCACAAAAATCAAGACTGCACAATTGCCCCATAAGGTTACATTGCACCTCGGTTCGCGCAGATTTTTGGTCACATATGTCTATTTAACAAAAAAGCATGAAGAAATGGGGTCCAGTTTGAAAATAAAATGTTCAGAACAGTTGGAAATCTGAACGTTTTAGCTCACGGGGATTTGTCTAAAATATATTTAACTCATTCTTTGAAAATCCAACATTATAACATTATAGATATGACAGAAAATACGGAAAAGCATAATAACTTTAAACTGTTGTTGTTGAATTGTCTCTTTACTGAGAGAACCGACCACATTATTATCTGTTAACTTCTGGTCTAATCCACCAACCCTCACAGACTAAATCTGTACAACAGGATTCATATCATCTCTATCAAATCAATCAAATCTCTGAGTTATCAAAACTGAAGACAGCTACTGTTTCCAACTTCTCTCTCTACAGAGCGGAGGGACTTTGTCTGTATAATTTAAGGAACTGGAACTCCAGAGGACAAAGTTCCTGTTTGTGTCTTTCTTCTCAGCAACAGAGCCACCAATCCACACACTGCAGCTTCCTTTATATAACTGCTGAGGGTTCTCCAGGAATATGATTTTGCTGACCTCGCCATTGTTTATGTATTTGTGACTTTGAGAAATAAGAAGTAATACTGGGGATATATCTTGAGAAGTCAGACGAGAGAGATATGAAAAAGTGACAGAAGACAAAGACACTTTATCTGCAACAATGAAAGGATGTAAAACAAATTTGTTTTAAGAGACTTATTGGCCTAAACTATCAGAAAATTAGCTTACTCAGCCGTTCTGCAAGTTAAAGGTGCTCTAATTGATGTGACGCGTTTTTTAAGCTAAATTTTTTGTCACATACAACAAACATCTCCTCACTATCCGCTAGCTGCCTGTCCCCTGAACACACTGTAAACAAATGCGGTCTCTGAAGACAGCTCAGGCTCCAGCAACAAAAACAAACTGCGCCAACCTGCACCACAAACAATAACAAACAGTGTTCCAGCCAATAACCGACAAGAAGCGTTAGCACATGCAGCAGCGTTAGCACGTAGGCTACTTCCACAATGCGCATTCATGACTCTGAAGAATCTGAAAACTGAAGACTCCAAAACAACTAGTTAAGTTTAGGTTTGGATTAAAACGCTCCCGAGGAACAAACATGCATTTCCTTGGTGAAAGTCTTTTGTTTTCTCCAGAAAATCAAACTATGCTTTTTTTTATCTGCCAGTCAGTGAAAAGTAGAATTTTTCATGTATATCATACAAGTTTAGGAAGTAATTTTAAGTTTTCTTAGAAATGGTTTTTATTGTTACCTTGAATATCAAGACACAATAAAACACAAGAGCCATCAGGAGAAATAACATCATCGAAAAGAAAACTGAAACTAGTAGGCCTACACTGTAGGTCTACACTCCCGACTCTCTGGTTGTATTTTTATTCTGGTTGTGTCTTTATTCAGTTATACAATTCGAAGTGAATAAAGTTGTGTGTGGTTGTTGACTTCCTGTCGACCACAACTCTGCTGTTGTTGTGTTTGGTGTCTCAGGTTCAGGCCGATCCCTCGCTGCTGTAAAGAGAACAAACACATCTGTTTCCTTCATTACACCTGTACAGTCCCGAGTCTTCAGTCTTGAGTCTGGACACATGAAGTCTGAGTCGTCCTTCTCTGAGGACGTCTTTGTCCCACTGGACTCGGACTGAACGGCCTGTTTGGTTTGATTGGTCGTAGTTTTTACAGAATTAGGCTACAGCAGTTAATGTGACAGATGATATATCTTTTTTTATACTGCTTTTCAGAGACAATAAGTTATTATTAGCTGTCGGGGTATCGCATTGACAGACCTACAGTATCATGTTTACTGTAACTTAATTGGATGAGAGAAGCGGAACCTTCACCGTGAAACTGGGCTTCAAGAAAAGACAGGATTCATATCATGACAACACCAACATCAACACATTCACACTTTACCTTGTGTGTCTTCAGTCAGTTAAGATCCAAACCAGGAGAACAGAGGACAGAGGTCCAGTTTGTGAGTCTGATCCCTTTTCTTTAACAGGAAGATAGTATAAAGTCATGAGCAAAATCACAACCCACCCAACTGTACAGCATGTTTTCTGTTAAGAGATGACAGGAAACACAGAGTAGAACACCGAGCAAATTGAGTGAAGAGTCACAAACACATGAGCTCAGAGTTCACTTATTACAGGTGTCACGCCATAACCACAAACCTGGGAAACTTCATGCTATCATGATTAATATTCGTCTATGGTTGCAAGGTTTGGGCGCCCATGGTTCTACAGAGCTGAACATTTGGCTACCAGGCCAAAGGCAAAATGAGTAGGCCTACCTGTCGTCACAGCATGGCACCGCTTCGATCCGTTACTCCATCAGCTCACTCTGTGGTCCGGCACTGGTTAGCCTCAGTGCTCCAATGACTTTTTAGACATTTAAAGACGTGGACAAATAACTTTAACCCAACATCGTGGGGGAAAAGGGGATTTCAATGTCCTTCATGCAGCACTCCTCCAAAACTCTCCTCTCAGAGGCTGTCCTCCATCCCCCTCAATCACTTCCAGTGCTCTTTGAAACAGTGCTGTGACACAGATGAGAAAGAGAAAACATACCGTCAGTCTTTAGTCCTCACAACACCTGATCCTATTCTTTCTGCTTTTAACACATGACTGACATCAGATCACTGCAGATAAATCCATATCAGTGTAAATGTTGGCTGATAACTTGTAGTACAGAAACATCAGAGAGTGTTCAGTCATCATTTGAACAAGTTTGTGCAAGATTTGACATGAATTATGGGATGCTGTTAACTATTAATCCACAGATATCCCAAAGGAAAGAAAAACAGAAGCAGAAGCATGCAGAGCCATTACCTCTTTAAATATCAGTGAAGCTGGAAAACAAAAGTAAATCTGAGAAAAGTACCAAAGGGATCATCTTTTCTGTTGGAAGCCACACATCAGGCAAACTCAATGCCAATGTAATTCAATCTTTCACTTTTACTCAACACCTTTACAATAAAAGTTTTTTTTTATTAAATTGTATTTCAAGTTGAAAATGCTCCTAAATTTGGATTCAGAAATCTCCTAAATTGGTTAAAAGTAGCTCCTACTGTAGATCAGCCGCATTACATAAACAGAACACACTGTTTTATGAAAGAAAAACAGCATTGGTCATTCTAAGTTAATCTGTAATGCTTATTGGAAAAGGATTTCACTATAACCCAACAAGATCCATGATATTAAAGTGATGGTTCGGAGTAATTTCACCCTAGGGTCCTTTGCACCATGACCTCGAGCCAAACACTCACCCAGAAGCATTTTTCAGCTGGGTCGAACATTGGGAGAGTTAGCGTAGAGTAGCGTTATCATAAACTTCTGGTGTACTTACAAACTTTACAATCCATTGTTTTATGAGAGCATAACCTATTTGTACTACTGTAGACGTTTGGTATCATTTCGGGCATTATTAGTGGGGTAATGTTAAGAGACACTTCGGATCCATTAGCCCCTGCGCTAAGCTATTCAGCTGATAACGCTACTCTACGCTAACTCTCCCAATGTTCGACCCAGGTGAAAAAAGCTTCTGGGGGGGTGTTTGGCTCGAGGTCATGGTGCAAAGGACCCTAGGGTGAAATTACTCCGAACCATCACTTTAAGTTTATTTTGATGAATTAGTCAATTCCTAACAGATTATGTCACAACAAATAGAACAAGATGTTTCCATCACTACTTACTTGCAGCAGTGAATTACTTCCACAACGTCACCACAAGTGTAGAATTAGGAAGTAGAATATAACATTGAATTCTGTTTGAAACGTTTTTGCGCTTTATTTCAGGGTTGCCAAAAATGTCATTTGTAGGATCAAGTCAAGACTAGATGTCAAAAAGGATCAAATAATCATCAGGGAAGCTTTTATGATATGTTGAGACGTACATGCCCACTGTATCAGCCGACAGGATGCCAAGTTGCAGTCAATTTCTTAGAATGGTGGTGTAAACAGTCAAGTCATGTGATGCCCAGAGCTCTAGTTCTTAGAATCCCTGGGCTCACCGTCGGTGGTTTTGTTTTGAGGATGTCTTTTTCTGTTTTTTTTCTTCTTTTTTTTTTTACTTCAGGACAATGCACATTTAATGAACATGTACAGCAGTACATGTAAAAGTGCCAGATTGTAGCCCAAAGGCTAATTTCCATCTGTAGTCCATTTGGCAGATATAAATTACAATAACAGGAAAAAAGATATACACTATTAACATTTGCTATATAAAACAGGGTAAAACAAAAGAAAAGAAAGAAAAGAAAAACAAGACAAATCATTAGTAAATGTTAAACAGAGACACAACATACATATGCTCCACTGAGCTAATACGGTACAGCACACAAGTAGGGGTGACCCACGCTTGGTTAGTTCTAAGACAAAATATATACAGTAATCACATTTGTTATATAAAGCAGGGAAAAACAAAATGAAAGAAAAACAAACAAGACAATTTATTAGTAAGTTTTAAGACGAAAGCTGTTGAAAGCCCTTTTTAAATTTAAAAACACTGCACCAACACATCCATTTTTGTCTAACTTACATTTGATCTTTTCCATGAATAGAGCCAATGCAATCTTGGTTGAATGGTGTGGCCGAAACCCAAACTGCATGGGATCTAAAGATGTTTGGCTATTGCTAAGAAATTCAATAATTTGTTTAACAACCCATTTTTCAATTATTTTAGAAATTATAGGTAAAATACTAATTGGTCTATAGTTATTTTTGTCAGATTTATCCCCAGCCTTAAATCCTGGAGTTACTGAGGCCAATTTCCAAGCCTCGGGGACACTTTAGTTTTTTATAAATAAATTAACTAAGTGCATGATTGGGGGCGCTAAAGCCTCCTTATTTGATTTTATAAAGCTAGTATCGAGCCCATAAATATCCTTGGTTTTGGAATTGTTCAAAGCCGTAATGATATCAATAACTTCTGGTTCTGTTATTTCTTGGATGTGAAATTTTGACTGAGTATTGTCAGATAGAATAGCAACCTGCTGATCAAAACCCTCAAAAAATGTGAAATGTTTCACCAAATCTTCTATTGATTTAATAAAGAAGAAATTAAGCTCTTGTGCCAGAACAACCGGGTCTCTGACCAGCTGATTGTTAATTTTATATTCCAAGCCTTTAGTTTCTCACTTGGGTTGTTTCCCTGTCAATTTATTAATGTTGTGCCATATTTTTTTACTGTTACTTCTAGCGTTTTCAATAATTTGAATAAAAAAGTTTGCTTTGGCCTTGCGTAACTCAGACGTCACTTTATTTCTGGCTCCTGTAAAATTAAGTCTGTCTATATTAAGGCCAGAATTAATAGATTTTCTGAGTAGCTGATCCCTGTGCTTCATTAGCTTTAAACAGGCAGAGTTAAGCCAGGGGAGAGAGTTGGACTTCTTTCTCCCATGGCGCCCCCTCCTGGAGAAAGAGAGGATAACCTCTTTGACTTTCGAGAGAAATATGTCACTGCCAGCATCAGCATCCCTGCAATCCATGAGGCCAATCCAGTCAATATCTTTCAAAGCTCTATCCACATTTTCTTATTGATTCTTGGGAATTGTCATATTAATCGTACGTTTGTTGAAGTATGACATATATCTTCTAAACATTTAATCTTTCTAGAGAAAAATTATGGTCTGAGAGACCTGTTAACAACCTATGGGTATTTGTGATTCTTTCCGGTTTATTGGTGAAAACTAAATCAATTCGAGAGTGAGAACAATGTGTAATTCTGGTAGGTTGTTCTATTAACTGAGTGAGGTTAAAATAATCTGTTAAATACTTGAGGTTTTGTCTGTCTTTTTTATTATCCCAGTTGACATTAAAATCCCCAAAAAGAAGGATTTCTTTTTTATGATTACATATGTTGTGTGTTACCGTCTGGCTCAAGGCTAGCAACAAAAGGGAGGTCACACACAGATAGACTATTCAAAAGATAGTTTATTTAACTATATAGACTAATAACACAACTTAACTCAACATTATTGTAATGATGGGGTGTGTAAGTCTAGAAGACATCAGTCGTGTTTGCCATGTGTGCATGAATTAATGAATAGTGTGATGTGTGTTGTAAGGTGCAGCAAACCGAACAATGAACAAAACGGTGGATGGTTGCAGGAGGACCAGCTGAGAGAGAGTGAGACTCCCAGGAGGGCCATCTTTTATGCCTTCTGTAAGCCACACCCAGATGGCAAGGTACAGATGACCCTCCCAGCTCCAACTACCCGCCCTCTCCTAGTACCTGCAGACAAAGAAGCAGAACAGAAACTTTCTTCTGACTTTCGGTACCGCCATGATGCCAGGTGAGGGCACAGACATGTTGTGTTCAATTTGACATGGAATGGAATTTCTGGGTTCCCAGTCAGAAACTATACATGTCTACGGGAAATGTCATGGTCGGCAAGATATAACGTTATTTGGTCTATGAAAAACTAAGGACATTTACTCGATAATTTTATTTTATTTTAGTTAGTTTTGCAAGCAGACATTACAGTTTTAGTTTAGTTATCGGTTTTTTGTAATGCCTCGTTTTTATTTTTTATTTAAGTTAACGGCAATGTTTTTTCCCCATCTAGTTTTCGTTATTTTATATATAACCTTGGATGGGAGTCCTCACTACTTCTATACTTTTACAAGTACATAAAAAAAAACATGCCAAAAAAGTGAGTCAAAACTCAAACTCAGGATGTTCAACATTATCTTCAACACCGGGTACTCATTGACCCTTACCCAAACAGTAATTACAGACACGATTTGGGTCCAGCTTTCCCTGGAAACCCCTGTCTTCTTCAACTGAAAACCTGTCTGTCCCTTCTGACAAACTCTTGTTAGAGGGAGCCATATCTCCACGACCACGGTTCTCCCCCAAAAATACCTTATGGGTCAAGACAAACTCATCTGCCAATTTAGCAGCATCTGTAACCATATTTACTTTCTGTTCATTTATGTAAGTTACAACACAGTCAGGCTGTGTATTTTTAAACTGTTCAAGCAAAATTAGTTCCTGCAAATCCTCCAAGGTTTTTACCTGAGACACAGCACACCATCAATTAAAATGAGTAGTTAAATCACGAGCAAATACAGACTGCTGTATTTGCTGCTTCTCTTTTTTGTCTGATCTGAACCGCTGACGATATACTTCCAGCACCAATTCATAGGCCCTTTAGTACAGCAGCTTTAACCAATGGGTAGCTACCACTGTCAGCAACACTCAATGCTAAGAGTGCCTCCTGGGCTTTGCCAGTGAGCACACACTGAAGCAGTACTGTGGGTGCTGTCAGTGTCAGACCAACTTCGGGCCCCTGCTAAACGTTTAAACGTTACAAAGAAAATGTCAGGGTCCCTTTCATTAAATATTGTAACTACAAATTTACAGAAACGTCAAATGATGGAGTATGAGGAGCCAGCCATAATGACTCTTCAGCCTAAGGCTGAAGCTTTCCCTTACTTATAAGGTCCAACCTATAGCGCTCCAACTCTACCTGTTGACTTGCCTGAACATGGGCTAGTTCAGCTTTCCGAAGACGAACATCTTGTCGTGCCTTTTCTAATTCTATAGCGTTCTTGTGTCCATGCTACAACTGTAGCAAGAGTAGCTGTTTGTGATCCTCAAATGACAAAACCAGCCAGAACAGGAGCCATGTTAGACACTTTAACTTCCCCATTTACATCAGACAAATTAGTCACTACAACAGGCACATTAGCAGTCTCCACAAGGACAGGCAAAACCTCCTGCTCCAGTGATTTGGCCTTTAAAGTGTCCAACAACTCATTTTTGTTTAACTTTTTGGAGAGCTCTACGCTGTAATGGTCAGACACTCTAAAGAGCTGTTCTTTTTTGTACGATTTAAGTAAATCTTCACTTGGCCAGAAAACAAAGTCCACAATTGAAGCCATTTTTCCAGACAGAAAACCTCTCAGCAACAAATATTGTACCAACACACTACAGGTAGGCAAGAAGACCAATTCAATTCACTTCAATTCAATTTTATTTATAGTATCAAATCATAACAAGAGTTATCTCGAGACACTTTACAGATAGAGTAGGTCTAGACCACAGTATAATTTATAAAGTCCCAACAATTATATAATAGGATGATAGTAATTCCCCCAAGAGCAAGCATAGTGCGACAGTGGCGAGGAAAAACTCCCTTTTAGGAAGAAACCTCGGCCAGACCCAAGCTCTTGGTAGGCAGTGTCTGACGGTGCCGGTTGGACCACCGGAAACAAGTTTTCACCACCACCAGACAAGGATGACATGCTGCTTTAATTATGGAACCTTATTCCTCTGGCTAACTGCCTAACCAATACTACACATGCTTTTTCTCAAAGAGAGAGGTGAAATAGAGCATTTTGTGCCTACTTTGCCCATATAACCCATATTTGCCCATATTGAAGTATAGCTTCAAATCAGTCTGTGACCTCTTTCCTGGCTCAACCAAACCATAGAAAATCCAGAAATCCTTGTGAATGGAACAGTCCCCTGTGCGCCTTCCCAGTTTCTTCATTTCTGTCTTGTATCCTCCAGGCATGGCCGTCCACCAGCAGCCAGCCCATGTGTGGTGTCAGGGATGACCACTATTACCCAAGGCCCTGGGACATGGAGCACCGGCCTCTGCGATTGCTACAGTGATATGGGCACCTGTAAGTTAACCCAACAAACCCTTAGTTATGTTGATCACCAATTTCTGTCATTCATCACCACAGATGTTGTTTCCGGCCTACTCTATGCACTTAAATGTTCCATTACAAACATTAGTGGGAGAGGTAATATCGTTATTGCTTTGATTATATATGCATAATTGTCAAAATGTAAACATTTTGACAATTATGCATATATAATCAGGTAAAACAACTTCCACCACCAACAGAAACTCTATCCTCTCCTTGGACAAACTATTTCAACTCTGTGGTAGGAAAACAATCTCACAATCTCACCTTCAAATTTCTATTTTTTCTGAGCACTTTAAGGACTCCATGTCTATTTTGGCATAAAAGCTGAGGCTCAGAGTTCGTACTTGATCTTGGAAACATAAAACAACAAAGTTAAATATGGTGGAAAATCATAAGTTCTAATAAATTAATTAATGGTAAACACATTAACTACAACATTGCAAACCCACAATCATAATTTGGCACAATATCAAACACAGTCTCTGTGAACATTTTCCTCTGACTGTCCAGCCTTCATAGTACAGATGAGAGAAGATCTGAGTCGGTAAAAATATGTATGCACTCATCTTCAGATATACTGTAACAGTTCTCTCTTATTGACTGTTAATATTATTCTAAAAAGAAGCTAAAATGAAACATCAGTCAAAGACAAGAGAGCAAGCACAGTGGTCTTTATGGAAAGATGCAAATGCAGCATTATCTGTCAAAGTATCAGGTCTCAGGAAACTCACGCCACAAATGTTTTCCAGAGATGAATAGTAGCCTACTCTGAATACCCAGTACATCAACATTTTACATAATGCAAAACTGGTAAAGTTCATCTTTAAGTTGGGTTAAAGAAAGGTAAGTCAGGTTCAGTGGGTTGGTCGCAGTATTCTTGGAAATATCAATATGAAACTTATGTGTATTTCAAGATTTCAACACAATATTCAGCACAACTGTGCTCTAAGAGGACACCCAAATTAAGTGTGAGATATATCCGTATTGTTATGTCTAATATTCTTTTTTTCTCTTCTGCCC
Organism: Perca fluviatilis; assembly: GCF_010015445.1. NCBI lineage: Eukaryota > Metazoa > Chordata > Actinopteri > Perciformes > Percidae > Perca > Perca fluviatilis. The sequence continues at coordinate 25,318,517 of NC_053125.1, read as the reverse complement.
TCAAGTTTGCTGTGGTCTTTGGTGCTTCCCCTGCATGCAGTGTCAGACAGCCAGTGTCCATGGCTGGTGCTGCTGCATGCAACTACTAGACGTCTGTTGTGTGGGGTCATGCCTACTCCGCTCGTCCATTAGAGAGCGCCACTGCATCCCTGTAAGGTTGGCTTAAAGCTGTTTCATGCTTCTTGCATTCAGCGCGGTCGGCGCGGTGCGGATGGCGATATGATGTAAACGCACAACAGGATGGTTGTGACTCAGGATGGCTAGCTGGCTTTGGTGAGAGAGATATATCGAAAAATGACTCTTGAGTTTGTGTTTGTTCATGAGTTCTTGAGGTTTAGGTATAGGTTTATCCATCCTTTCTGCCTCTACATATATACATTAAATACATGGAGAGATTGAGTGTTGTTACTCTAAGAAACATGGCAACGAGTATGGTAGATTAAAAGCTGTAGTTGATTTACAATGCAACATAACGTACATAAACGCAAGTAAGAAACTTCCTAAGGACATCCAGTAAAAGAAGCTGAATTTGTGGTTTCCTTTGCACATTGTGTGAATGCAACTGTGATATGCAACACTTCCTCTATTTGGTTGTGGGTTACACACCGGTGTGGGGCCCAGAGGCTCATTGCTGATGCCAGCACACAGAAAAATAGGAATAATATTATCCCTTACATGTTATGCCTTTAATCCAAGGTCTGGGAATAAACCTGAGAGACTTTGAGTAACAATATCTTCTCAACAATTTAGAAATGTTCTCAGGGTCATGGTCGTCACCATGTAGTACATGATAGATAATACAGTAGCCTAAATAACTAAGATTTTGCACTGAATTCTAAATGTGAAGGAGAGAGAAATAACTAAAGTACCATTCCCTGAATTATCATTTTGATACTAATGATCATTCATCAGTATCAAAGATATTTTACATGTTGGACAGACACAGACTTGCTTTTGTTGTGGAGGACGATATTTGCAGTTTTTAAGGGCCACTCTTTTTTATGAGCAATTTACATTATATGCACAATAGATGTTGTGCATTCAGGGCATTTAAACATTGGTAAAGCTACGCAAACAATGAAGTAGTCATGGTTTAATAAAAAAAAAGCCTTGCCCTGCAGCCCTCTGAACTTTCATCCATTATGAGAGCTTGGTTAGCAGCAGATTGTTTGTGATGTGATATCATTGTCACAACAGCTAGATGTGCAATGATGCAATAAGCTCACAATTTGGTTTGATCAAAGCTCTTGATTCAATACATTTAACAAAGTTGGACTGAATTGATTATGTGAATAGAATTGCTAATGTATTCTGTTCTAGGCAGAAAATGGTTTTAAAAAAAATGGTGTTTTCATTTTCAAATTTAAAAAAAAATTTTCCCCCTCTCTCAAAAATTTTAAAAAAAAAAAAAAAAACACAAAAAAAAAAAAAAAAAAAAAAATCCCTTAAAAAAAAAAAAAAAAAAAAAAAAAAAAAAAAATTTCATTTTTTTTTTTTATTGGAACAAAGTTAAAACTTCTCTCAGAGCTGCAAAGTTCTCCTAGTCTCTGCTGTGATAATTCTAGTAGATGCAGCTGTAAGATGTCCAGCAGCAATCTTTCTATATCACGTTCTGTTTGTGTCTTTGTTTTGTTTGCTCTTCCTTTAGTCTCATGTCTCCTCCAGCAGAACAAGTCAGATCCAGAACTGGTCCAGATGTGAGGAGACATTTGGCAGCTTCACTTCTTACGTTCTGGGTCCAAACTGTTTGAAGGAAGAAACAGAACATCAGTTACACATCGCCACTGATATACTTATTGTATTTTGTATATGTACTGTATACTTATTTTACGTACTCTAAGTACGTTTAGCTGATACATACTTACTGTTACTTAAGTAAGAATCTCAACTGAATCCACCCTTCTGATGGGATCAGGATAATCCTGTTTTCTTGGATTGAATAGATCGCAAACCGAGTTCTAAGTTTTGAAAAACCCAAAGGGCAAATTTGATCCAGATCAAATGTAAAATCGGATTACATGGTCTGATCTCAGTTCGGAATCCCACTTTTGCTTTTGAAAAACCCATTTCCAAGATTTGATCCAATCTGTGATCCGAAATCCCACTGGATTACTTTTGAAAAACTGGGCCCAGGGTGATCAGGATGAGGAGAGTCTGAGGACACCTGGTGGACAGCTGGACAATCTTCTTATTCTTCTGCTAAACACTTTGGACTCTCTGAAGCACTTTCCTTTCTTTAACACGTTAAAAATGTAACTATTGTTTTCTATAATGTGGAAATAAACCTCGATAGTCATCATTCACTGTTATGAGACTGTTTTCATATATATGACCTGTGAACGTTTGAATTATTAGTTGAATGACTTGTGAATGTGAATCTGTATGAATAGAAATAAAAACTATATTTATAAAAGACACATCATCAGAAGTTTAATACGATCAGTTAGAGCTGCAACATATTCAGATATCACATTATCATTAAATGAATTAGTTAAAAACATAACATACTAATCTTCCAGAAATTGTGGACTCTTCAAGTTTAACATCTTCTTGAAATGAAGTATTGAAATATAACGGAAACATTTCAGTTTGTGACAAATGAATGAATGAGATCAAACATTAGATCAAACATTTAAAATCTGTCAGATAAAATCAGAGCAGAAGATCTTTGTGATCATCAGTTCATTTAAATATCCTGATGGTCTCAATGATCACAGCTGGAACCTGCAACAGACAGACAGACAGACAGACAGACAGCTGGAACCTGCAGACAGACAGACAGACAGCTGGAACCTGCAGACAGACAGACAGACAGACAGACAGACAGACAGACAGACAGACAGACAGCTGGAACCTGCAGACAGACAGACAGCTGGAACCTGTATACAGACAGCTGGAACCTGCAGACAGACAGACATACAGACAGACAGCTGGAACCTACAGACAGACAGACAGACAGACAGCTGGAACCTGTATACAGACAGCTGGAACCTGCAGACAGACAGACATACAGACAGCTGGAACCTGCAGACAGACAGACATACAGACAGCTGGAACCTACAGACAGACAGCTGGAACCTGGACAGACAGACAGACAGACAGACAGACAGACAGACAGACAGACAGACAGACAGACAGCTGGAACCTGCAGACAGACAGCTCTCCCAGCATGCATTGCCATTTACAGCATGATCCTGCAAGCACCTTTTTTAATAAATTGATTAGCTATTGACAGAAAGTGGAAATATATAGCCACGTCTACAAGTTCCCTTCTTGACCTGATCAATGTTTTTGAGAACAATATACTTTTAACTCAATTCAAATAATAAATAACTAGTTAACACTACAATAGCTGCGCCTCTGCAAAAATAGAAATAGACTTTATGCTTTGAATGCATATGAATCAGAATCAGATACAGGTTTTGTCTTTGCCTTGGTGAAAGGTGCATACATAAACAAACATATTAAACATTAATACCAAACACAATAAATATATAAAAAACAAAATACATACATATGAAGTAACGGTTGCATGAGAAAAAAAAAAACTTAAGTAACATTAAGATTGGGGGCAATTGTAACACTGACTTTTTCCATTCAATGTATTATAGTCATGTCCTTATTACTCTAAATGATGCCATGTTGCTAAATGTATTAATTGTATCCTAATTATATAATGTATTAAAAGATACAACATTATATCAACATTGTTTCTATTCATTTTCATTTATTTGTAAAACACAACATTTAATATGTTACCTGCTGTTTATATTGGGTAGAAACTAGTATTTTCTTTGTGTCTGTGATATAAACAGTTCATTCTAACAGTTTTGTCTCATTTGTTAATGATTAAACTCTAAACCATCATCTGCTGATCTGTAACTTATATTCGGCGGATGGGAATCTGGTTCTCTCTGCAGAACGTTTCTGAACAAACAGAAACAACCAATCAGCAGAACTGCTGCTGTCGTCAGTCCTACTACACAGTAGAGACCGATCCATCCCCGACTCTCTGGTTGTGGTGGACTTGTTGTGTTTGGTGGACTTGTTGTGTTTGGTGTCTCAGGTTCAGGCCGATCCCTCGCTGCTGGAAAGAGAACAAACACATCTGTTTCATTCATGTGAAGGAAAACATTTCACTAAAAGAGAAGGATCGTGGATTTCCACAGTACTTTTCTTCTCAGGTTCTTATTTATCTAAAAAGCTGCTGAATTGGGGCGTTGTTGGCAGTTATATAAATCACAACATATCAGAGCCTGAAGTGACCTATTGCTTTTATAAAACAGTCATCAAGTATGGCATTACGAAAGTTAGTCACATTTAAATTTAAATGATTTTATTCATAACAAAAACACATTCACAATAAAATCTAAGCTCTCCTGGGCTGGCTGCCCGCCTTACACATACTGAGGCGTTGGGGGTGGAAGGCAGGGCAGGTAACGTTAGCCTTCACTAGCAGCTAGCACAGACTTTCTTTTGCTTAACGCAAAGAAAGGAAAACAATAACACAAACAAACTAACTGCTCAAGGCAGTGGTAGTGCAGCAACTACCGTGTTCTGTGCGGTAAAATGACTGTTTTTGTGAAAGGAGTCTGGCAGCTTTGAAGAGAGCAGAGATAACGGCTTCAGTTCCGTTTTAAAGTGCTGTTTGACAGCAAGGTAAAGCTCTGAAATAAATAAATATAGATATAGATATAAATATAGAGTTTGATTTGAAACCAGCTCTGTGTCCTGGCAGTGCTTCCCTCCGAGGCACCAGCCATCAGTCAACGTTTTTCTCAGACATGGAGTGATACTTAATGTGCAAAGGAGTCCGATTATAGTCGTTGTATGTGGTTATTATATCACGGCTATGAACCAATCAGATTGCTTGATTCAAGCCTTTTTTTAAATTTTATAATGAATCAACTTACCAATGTCTGTTCTTGCCTGACTATAAAATGACTATATAATCTGCATCTTTCATTACAAACAGAAAAACTCCAGTTCTCCTGAATCAACTTACCAGTGACATTGAGCCAACATCTACCAGAGTTACTCCCATAACTTGTGAGCACATCACACAGGTACAGTCCTGAATCATTAGTCCTGAGTCTGGACAGATGAAGTCTGAGTCGTCCTTCTCTGAGGAGGTCTTTGTCCCACTGGACTCGTCCTGCAAACTGTTCATCCTGAGACTCTGGGACCTCAACTCCTTCATGGAGATGAAACAGGACTGGATTCTTGAGATCAGTTAACAGTTCACAGAAGATATTCAGAGAGTTGGAGGAACTGTGAGGGTTGGTTGTGAAGGTCCACTCCAGTGTGATGTGGTGGTTCTCCTCTGCCTGATAGGAGGTCTGGGTCACATTCACTACAAATGTTCCTGTTGAGGAGACAGAGAGGGAAAGTGAGGAGCAGACACACTGACAACTTTAAACTCCATCTCCACATGTTTCTGTGGACACTTTAGTGATTCTGTGTTTAGTGTTAGTGGATAATAAAGTGAAGCTGTAAACTAACCAGAGACACAGGAGGTCAGGATGATGAGCAGCAGGATGCTGCAGATCATCTTCTCCCTGTGAGAGGAGACAGAGGTGAAGAGTCACAAACACATGAGCTCAGAGTTCACTTATTACAGGACAGAGAGAGGCCATATACAGGCTGTTTATTTGTGCTCGTTCTCCAATGATTGTTGTTTTAATTAGGCCTTTGTTAATCTGTGACAGTGTAGCCAAATGATGTATAGGCTTTATATCTGATCATCATAACATTCAAATGAATATAGTCTATATATATATTAATGTTTGATCATCAAACAGTAATATAGGCTATATTAAAAAAACATGCATCAATAAAAAAGGCACTTTCTATTGAGGAAGAAAAAGGGCAGGTGCTCAAGCCGCTTTTGATGTCTATGTGTGCACGTGCCTGACTATAGCAGCCTATAGGTCTAAATATCTAATATATAGGCCTTCCCCCCGAAACTTCTGAATTTCTGGTGAATTGTTATGCCCCTATTCTACTTTTTTCTGAAGCAATTTGTGCTGGAAATATCTTTATGTAAAGGTGAACGTGGATTACAATACAAACATAAAAACATAATGGAATATTTAGCAGTAAGGCTCTCAGACATTATTTATTGCTTTCAACTATTTATTCTCCTGTAGATCACCTTTTCTAATTCTATCTGAGTCAGTACACATGTAGTATAGGCATGACTACTCTTCCCTCCTCTTTTGCATATTTTGTTGGGGACGTAACCTCCTTAAATGTGCATATGAAAATTATTCACCTCAAGATACATTCATTAATTTCAAGTAATCAATAAACCCCTGGACATTAATAGCTCAGATGTTGTCAGCATTGTGAGGCTCGGACCCAAAAATGCAGACTAAAGGATTTTATTAACAAAAGACTTACAAATGAAGGTGTCCTGAGGTAGGCAGGGAGGCAGTCCAAACCAAGACAAACCAAACTCAAAAAGCACAAACCACTAGAAAACCAGAAGACATGAAAGAATAAACCAGCAGGAATGAGAGACGCAGGGAATGAATGACACGGAGGGAGGGGAGACACAGCACAAAGAAAAATACACGAGGTAACGACTTTCCAACAGGGGGACATCATGGCAGGGCAACGAGGGGGGGGGGTGCAGATAATCACAAAGGTGGGAAAACACAAAGCAGAAAGTAAAACAAGACATGTTGGAGCAATATTTCTGCTCATGTTCTACATTTTGTGCACATTCAATATATAACTCATCCCATCTGAGATCTGAGATTTAAGACGGAGCATTAGGGCCACATCAAGGGGAAAAGAAATTAGGATTTTTTTATGTATTTTGCATTTCGAGAATAAATTCGAAATGTCGGGAATAAAGTTGAAATACCTTTTTGAGAATGAAGTCGAAATGTCGAGAATGAAGTCAACATGTCAAGAAAAAAACTTGATATTTCAAGAATCAAGTCGGACCTTTGAGAATAGACCAAACTACTAGCTTTACCTATAGTCTTCTATAAAAAAGCATTGTGAAGGCCTATATGAACTCGTGAAATTATACTTCAGAATCGGTTTTAATAACAAGGAAATTCACAGTATGGTGATGAGTCTGTTCAGAAGGGGAAACCACACAAATTGGAAGAGGTGGCTGTATTCTTGCAAACTGAAATAGCTTGGAATGGACAGATACAAGGGTATTGATGGTTATATGTTGTATCACAAGACACAATAAGACAATTGATCAAATTGTTTGATCTTGAAAGAGTGGAGCTCAGGCGAGCGCGGCACTCCAAGGATGTAACCCATATCTATGATGTTGCCTACATGGCAGCTGGCATGGCAGACAGTCGCTCTAAGGGGATTAAGTGATAACAGAGTTGAATTTATTCTCGAAATTTCGACATTATTTTCAAAAAAGTATTTCAACTTTATTCTCTTCATGATGAATTTATTCTCGACATGCTGACTTTATTCTCGACATTTCGACTTTATTCTCGAAATGCAAAATAAATAAAAAATCTTCCTCCTTAATTTTTTCCCCCCTGATGTGCTATAGTGCTCCGTCGTAGTTTTTAGTATGGGAAGTGAGAGAAGCAGAAACTTCTAAAAACCGTTTTAATGAAGTCCCAGTAAGAATCCTGAAAGGTCCCAGACAGTAATAATGGATTCAGACTCAGATTCTCTCTCATAGTGTTTGGTTAAAGCTCCCAGTCCTCCCAGTAGGACTAACAGATTCAAGAACAGTTTTTTACCAAAAGCCATAACCACTTTAAACTCACACATGCACTGACTTCACAGTCCTACCCCCAACCCCCGGACTCTCTTCTACCCACCTATGGTGGAATATTTAATATTAAATACTTTTGATGATATTGATAATGATAATACTGTGCCATTTCATTACTGTGAAATATCCGTATACTGTGCAATATCATTACTCCACACTACATATCACACTGTATATAAACCATATTCATTTAAAAAAAAAATTATATATGTACATAGCGTCTCAGAACTGTGCACCTTACCCCCCTTTATTGCACTACTTATTTTATTCCATGTTGTTACATGTCTTCTAACTACATGTTGGCACTGGAAAAGGAGTTGCTTTTAATCTTGTGTGTATAGACCAGCCTGAAGATCTAGCCACAGGCGCTCCTCTTCCTCTGCGGTTCTTCAGCACCGTCTCTGTGTGTGCTGCTGGCATACTGTTAATATTTACAGTCAACGGCTGCTGAACAACGGCTGTTACAACATCAAATCACAAGAGGGGGGAGGAGGAGCAAAGTGCACCTGCTCCGCATGTTGACAGAAGCGGCCGTTAAACGGACAGCGCACTTTTTTCAAGAACTTAACCATGATGGCAACACTATAAGAGACATTAAAAATAAGAAGGCAATCAAGCCTTAATATGTACTACACTTTTCTTTTTTACTTTTTTATTTATTTTCTACATGTAGGCCTATCTTTGTCTGCACCTCTGGTATTGACTTTTTCTATATGCACATACTAGCGATGAACCTATGTTCTTTACTAATAAAAAACATACAGCCAGGTCGCCTCTCTGATGAAACCGCAGCAGTGCACGAGACACAGGCATACGCAGTATACCCACTAAGAAAGCTCCAGGATGTCCATATACCCGCTTAAAAATGCCCAGTGACACACAACAACATACTTTCCATTATATTTTTGATATATTTTGAATTGTCATCTGTGGTCTTCTTCTTCTACACTAAATAAAGGTATTTCCACCGTAAATTGGTTCATAAATGTGTAGCTGAATACAGGAAATGAAGTCGTTGATGCTCAAAACATTCCTGGGGAGGACACCCAGACCCCCACTTTGATATGCCTTTGAGATTCGGGATATACGGTACAGTATACCCACTACAATACATTAGACTACACCACTGAGAGAAACTGAAACTATCAAAAATATGAAAGTATCGATCTCTTTACACTGGTATTGATCAATACCAACGTTGGTATCAATATTATCGATATTTGGATCGATCCGCCCACACCACTAGTTGGCAGAATCTACTTGACGTTCCTCCGGGTAAGTTGATATTATTAGGACTTTGTCGTCAAATTAATTACATTTGCAATTTACTTGTGTTGTTATGGTGTATAGTGACAGTTAGCTACTTTTTGGAGCGTGCTAACTTTCAAATTTTTGTACAGCTTGAACAGCGATGCTAGCTTGTTAAAGTCAGCCCTGTAACATGGGCTTTGCCTGGTCTTTGTATGGAATTGGTCTGAAATATTATTAAGCGCTGCTTAAACCGGCGATCTCGGCCCATATTACCGTCTTTTAGTGGGCCAAGTTGTGAAGCTAGTGATATCCATATATCCATTTGCGGATACAAATCACTGTGCATTAATTTGTGCATTGTGTTTTACAAGTTGCAAATATTTATGGGACTGTTTTAGCACCATGCACCTCCTCCGCTAATCCGTGGCCAGAAGTGAAGCAACACATTCATGACCATATTCTCATAACAAATCTCTGGGTCATCAAAACTGGTGACAGCTACCGTTTCCAGCTTCTCTCCAACGACCACAGTGCATGATGGGAAACTATGGACTCTCCACTTATCTAATGAAGTTTAATTGAAACTTTTCTCTATGTTTTAATGTACATAGCAGTAGACTACCTCTCATCTTAAACGTCCTCACAGTCTATTTTCAGCTGACATTCAGAGAACAACCTGGCTCTGAACACCAAGAAAACAAAGGAGATCATTGTAAATCACAGGGCTTTGTAAATTATAGAGTGTGGTCTTGACCTACTCTATTTGTAAAGTGTCTCGAGATAACTCTTGTTATGAATTGATACTATAAATAAAATTGAATTGAATTGAAATTGAATTGTCTACTTCAGGAAGAACAGCACCGACCTAGCCCCCCCTGTACATCAATCAATGGAGAGGGTCCACACCTTCCGGTTTCTCGGCGTCCTTATCTCCGCTGACATCTCCTGGACAGACAACGTTACAGCGGTCATTAGGAAGGCTCAACAGCGGCTACACTTCCTGAGGGTCATCAAGAAGCACAACCTGGACCCCAGCCTGCTGCTGACCTTCTACCGTGCTTCCATCGAGAGCCTGTTGACGTACTGTATCACAGTATGGTACGGCAGCTGCACCGTGGCAGACAGGGAGAGGCTAACTATCTTTATATTTGTATATATGTATATAGCTCTCAGAACTGTGCACCTTAATCTCTGATTAAAACGTTTACACACAGAAGAGTCACAAGCTTGGTGGCAAAACTGTGTCAGGTTACAAAGTTATGAACTTTGGTGAAGTTGGAAAGTGATTTAGTTTTGAACTTTATATTTGTGTTCAAATTCTGCAAAGGGAAATGAGAGAAGACATGCTGCAGACACTGTACAAACAAGCCAGGTCAAAAAGTTCACTTATGTTTATTTAGAGGATAATATTGTTTTGCGCATTTTGGAAACATCACAAAAGACTAAGGCAGCAGAGACTTAATTTAACATTACATGAAGTCCTAAATGGATCATTTTATATTAAATGTCACTTGATCTGAGTAATTTATGGAAGTTTGTTTCTTAATACAACTTCAGCAGCTTTTGGAAAATAAGTTGTTCTACAGCGCCACCATCTGGCCAAGCTTCTGTTATATGACTGCTGTTAAAAAGCAGTATAAAGCAAATAAAAAGTTCCTCTTTATCTGTAAAATAACTGATGATCAGTAGAGGAAAGGGAGCATCACAATATGTCCAAAAACAAAATAGACTACATCTGAAAAAAAAAAAAAAAAAACGACATTGGGGGTAAAATGTCAAATGTCAAAAAACAACAAAAAACATTGGGGGAAAAGCAACAAAAACATCAAATTAAGCAATCAAAAAGGTTTAAAAAAAGAGTCAAATATGTCAAAAACCTGAAAATAATCATTAAAAAAAGCCTCCGAAATGTCAAAAAGCAGTAGCTATTAAAATGTCCCACATGAACCACTTAATGTGATGATATTAATGCAGCAACATGAGTCAACATGTTCAGAAACTATTCTGCATATTTACTGAGATTAATTCACTTTTTCAAGCTATTTTTTAAATCTCTACAAACTGACTTTAACACTGTATCAACATGAACTGAAAGACAAACGATGAGTGGAAAGACTTAGTTTAACATTTCATGAAGCCCTAAATGGATCATTTTATATTAAATGTCACTTGATCGGAGTAATCTATGGAAGTTTGTTTCTTAGTAAATCTTCAGCAGCTTTTGGAAAATAAGTTGTTCTACAGCGCCACCATCTGGCTAAGCTGTGTAACTTCTGTTATATGACTGCCTTAAAAAACATCTGATTTGAGACAGATATGGGTGAGGCTATTTGCACCCCTGGTACAATTAGCAGTGTATGCTATTTGTACCCTGGTGCAATTAGAAGTGCTATTCGTACCCTGGTGCAATTAGAAATGAATGCTATTCGTACCCCACCGGTGCACACAGCAATGTGTTCTATTAATACCCTGTCTGGTACAAATATCAATGTATGCTATTTGCACCCCTGTGCATTTACAGTACCTTGGCATATATTTACACACAGTTATCCATACTACTCATGTATTACACCTTTTTGGAATATTATCGCCTTGACATTCTTACCCTAACCATAACCAATCCCACTCCTCTTGCCTAACCAACCCAACCAGAGCAGGCATAATCATGAGTCTTCCTCTACCACCCTGGAAAAGATATGTCTCGGCCCTGACTTGCGCAATTGCAGGCAAATTATCCAATCCAAAATGAAAAAAACAAGATTGCCTCACCGGGGAATCAAACTTCAGACTCCCATAAAAAAGATAAATGTTCTAACCCATAGCTGCCAACACTCCCCGGGTTTCCACTTTCCCGGGTTTCTCCCGTTTTTTAGCCCTATCTTCCGGACCCCTCCCGGTTTGTTATTTCTCCCGGGAAACTCCCGTAATGTGCGTGGCCCAAAGTCCTTTATAAATAATCAGACCAATATGTTTGTTTAATGTTGACCAGTTGCCAGATCTTGTATGAAACGTATCCTATTCACACAATCCACACACTCCACACACCATATACAATTTTCAACCCGTTTGTCACCTCAACCTGGCAACCTATAACCCTGAACCTGGCAACCTGTAACCCAGTTGCGCAGTTGATCTCTGCGCAAGCTTCGCGGAAAGTTCAGACCCGAAAGCAAGTCGATATCATGAAAGAACAGACAGAGGCAGAAAACGTGAAGCAAGCTGAACTAAGATGGAAATGTTGGTAGCACAGAATTACAGTACACTTATCACTAAACCCCCCCTCCCCCCCACAATGGATAGCAGTCCATCACCTTAACCACTCTGCCACCTCGTCTGAATTTTTATTGTGTATACCATGACTTTTTTTTAATCACTTTTATGACATATTAATAATAATAATAATATTATGGATTTTTTAAATATTTTTTTCAACATAGTATAGGCCTACTATGACTTTTGTGACATGCTATACTATAACTCTTTTCGACATATAACATTTTTATCACTTTTTTTGACATACTATATTATAGCGTTTTATCACTTTTTTCGACATACTATACTATGACTTTTTTCGACATATACTGTCTTTTATTGACGTACTATATTGTGACATTTTATCACTTTTTTCGATATATTATATTACTTTTTTATCACTTTTTTTGATATACTATATTATTGCTTCTTTACACTTTTTTTGACATACTATACTATGACTTTTCCGACATACTATATTAGGATCTTTATATCACTGCATTCAACATACCAGAGTTTGTTAAACCTCCTTCCTGGAACAGACCACAGTTCTTACAGAATGTTGTACAACTGTTTACCACTTGGTGTCTTCAAGCCTCGGTTGCTAGGTAACCATACTGTATACAAAAAATAGATACTAACTAACAAACTAACGGTTGTATGGTTGTATTTCACTGAAGACAGAAAGCGCAACTGTTATATCCATTTTCCGCTAGATATCCAATTGTTATAAACTTTACAGACAAAACTTTCCTGATATGCCAGTTTCTGCTGTCATGGAAGATGAACGTCCCGCCATGATTTCGGTGCACGCAAGCAACGTGTTTTTGTTGTTACGTATTAGGGTGTGAATAGCTCAGCTGCGTGGCCGAGGCTATTCGTACCTGGGGTGCAAATAGACACTCCGTAAAAATAAACATTGCCCTGATGTACACACAGCGTTGTTTAGTTTTTTTTTAGTCAGAGAAGCTAGGCAGTGTAATTATTATTTTTTTGTTCCGTTACCTCCAACCCCCGTTTTGAGTCGCCGGATCCACCCCCCCTCTGCGATCCAGGACCTACCACTTTTCACATTAAGCACTGTAGGTAGGCTACTATTTTTCCGTACTATTCGCCTCGGAAAAATAAACTGGACAAAGTTACGGTTCAACCATGAGTTCTACTGTGAGTGCCTTGGAAAATACTTAATACTTAATTTGTCTGCCATCCTGGGGCTTTTTATTCTATTATAGCCCTAATTACTTTTGTAAAAATAAATAAAAAGAGAGAGAGAGAGAGAGAGAGAGAGAGAGAGAGAGAGAGAGAGAGAGAGAGGCAGGCCTAATTTTATTCACACATTACCTTGTGTGTCTTCAGTCATTTGGAGATCAGAGGACAGAGGTCCATCTTTTGTCCGTCTTCTCTGCCAACCAACCACACCCTGCAGCAGCTGTGAGAGGGTATCAAAGCTTGAGCGTGTAATGTGAGGCTGAGTTGGATGACTCTGCCTCCCTGCCAATCCGTGGCCAGGAGTGAAGCTGTCCCAGGTGCTCAAATTTCCATATTATCAGAACAAATCTCTGAGTCATCTAAACTGAAGTCAGCTACCGTTTCCAGCTTCTCCCCACCGACCACAGTGCATGATGGGAAACTCTGGACTCTCTACTAATCTAATGAAGTTTAAAAGAAATTTGTCTTTATGTTTTAATGTACAGAGCAGTAGACTACCTCTCATATTAAGACTGTTAGTACTGGTAGGATTTCAGCACCCTGTGAAGCTCTAATAACATATATTATCTTTGTTGTTGATTAACTCTCTCTAAGTTTGTGTAAAAGGTTTTACACAAAGAAGAGTCATAACAACTTCTCTAATATAAATATGGATTTATTTACAATATTAAATAAATCATCAGTAACATTATGAAGTGAACATTAGGAAAGAACAGAAACAACATCAGTTAGCAGAGGACAGGATGTAAATGGACTGTATTTATAGCGCACTTTTCTAGTCTTAACGACTACTCAAAGCGCTTTAACATAGTACAGGAACCATTTACCATTCACACACTGTGCCGTACAAGGTGTCATCTGCTCATCAGATAAACACTCACACACATTTACACTCCAATGCACTCAGTGTCCGATGGTTCAGTGTCTTGCCCAAGGACACTTCAGCAACACTTCAGCATGGGACTGTAGGGCCAGGGATCGAAGCCCCAACCTTCCGATTGGCATGCGACCACTCTACCACTGAGCCACAGCCACCACAGGTCTTGGATCAGAGATCTGATGACTCATTCAAGCCCCGAACGCTCGTTCCTCTGAGAAACTACTCGTCCCATCTCACCAACGTTTGTGAATGGTTGAATTATAAGTTGAATCACTACTTAAAAATGACCTATAACAATCAGCAAACTTTAGTTAGAAAGTTCCCAAATGGTTCCTCAAGTTAAACCTCTTCATTTGTTAAAGTAAAATATTGAGATACAGTTACCAAGACCAACTGAGTTCCAGTGAAGAGCTCCTCTGCTCCTCTTCATCATCAACACCAGAGTTAACTACCCAACTAAAAACACAGCAGGCCGGAAATCAGTAACATCAGTAGGCAATAATCCATTATGGTCTGTTTCATCTAACAGTTGAGGGGGGCGGGGGGGTCAACAAACTCTCAAGAGCATTTTGTGAAGGGGACACAAATAAAGTCAAAATTGTACAGTTGTAGAGGATCTGTGTAGTTGTGTGGCGAGGCTATTTTATTCACTTTAAAGATGGGATGAAGTAATTCTTTTCTCTAATACAGATGACCTGAGAACTGAACCCATGAACCCCCCTGTGCATGTGATTTTTTTTAGGCCTCTTGTGGTACATAGCCATGCAATTAAAAATAAATTAAAAGAAACTTGAACGGTGTATAAAATGGCATATTTTCACATCTGTAAACATAACGATAGTTACGTTATTGTAACTCCAGATTCTATGAGTATAGGCGTAGCCCTCTAAGCCACGCTATGGGTTTATCCCTTCGCGCATGCGCAGTCGTGAAGATTTTCTTTCCCGCCCTTGCGTGCCGCACAGGCTTCAACTACGTCCGCAAATACTGTATAAAAACAGGGCGGACCCGTTGCTCTGCTCCCAACATCAGCTTTTTCTTCAGCTAATGCAATAGGAGCAGGTGGCCCGAATCTTAGAGGGCTACGCCTATACTCATAGAATCTGGAGTTACAATAACATAACTATCGTTCTATTTCGTATAGGCTTCGCCCTCTAAGCCACGCTATGGGTTAGGGCGAAGCTGATGTAGTCAATGCCACCTGCGACAGATCCCACAAGTGGAACATAGACTATAGACTATTTTCCCTTACTGTCACTTATCTCTCATGTGCCGCCATGGCAACGACCTGTTAGCTGGCTGAAAGCCCAAGCCGAGAATGCAGGCGTGCATGATTGATGAGGAAAATACATGATTGATAATTATGGGACGCCCGAATTCCTCCCAGACACCCAGGGTGGGGGGGGAGGGGAGGGGGCATAAGAAAACATAAGGCGGCACATGTCGTGATTGTATAATAGTGACAAAAACATATACATATGTACATAATATATACAATTATACATACGACGGGGCCTCAATCGTCGTTGTGAGAAGAGAGGACCGAGTGAGTCAGGGAGGGCTCAGACACATCCCGCAAATAGAAGCGGATGAAAGGGCATGGAGATGCCCAAGAGGCCGCAGCACAGATTTCAGCCACTGACATGCCTCTGAACAGGGCTGTCGATGCAGACAGAGCCCGTGTAGAGTGTGCCCGAATGCCCTGGGGGGGCACCGCCCCCTCCGTGTTATAGGCCTGGGTGATAGCCTCGCACAGCCAGTGGGACAGGCGTTGTTTCGACAGGGCCGCCCCTTGGTGAGGGTGAGGATGGCGGTCATAGCCTTGCCGAGCTCCGTAGCTAGCTCCGGAGGAAGCGCCTCCGGGTTGGTGGCCATGGCGGAGACGGCGGAGGCTAGCAAGGCTATGTTGTTTTGCGTCGCTAAGCCCTGGGCTGCACACTGGTGAGACCGGTCAGTGACTTGGGCGCAAACCTGGTCCTGGGGGGACGGGGGGGTCGGCTTCCGGTGGCCGAAGAAGGTAGCCTTCGGAAGCAGGATCGACGCCAGGCTCTGCTCCAGAGGGGGGACCGAAGGAAAACCTGCCTCTGTGTCGCCATGAACCCGTGTGAACGGGGCATAGCGCGAGACTGGCGCCCTCAGTTTCCCTGGCTGAGAGAGAGCCTCCTCCACGAACGGCCGAAGCTCCGTGAAGCGCGGCCAGAGTGGGGCCCGTTTGGACGGCGGCTCCTGAGAATAGATGTCACCGCTCAGGAGGCCGCGAGAGGGGGCTGGAGGCTCCGCTGGAAGTGCTATGCCCCTCTGGTCCGCCGCCCTTTTTATGATCTCCGGCAGGTCCATAAAAAGAGCCTTGGTGGTGGAGGGTGGAGCCACCTGCGGCAGAGGGGAAGACCGCTGAGGTGGTGCCCCTGGCCGTTCTGGGGACTGGGAGAGCCGTAGCGGAAAGGCGTCGATCCCAGTCTCCAGATCCAGTCCTCCCAGTGGGGAGGAAGGAAACCCGGTGAGAGAGTCGTCGTTCGGGGGAGACGAGTCTTCAGACTCATGCCCGTCGAAGACGCCCTCTTCCAGCGGTTCCAGGGCGTCGACGGTGTCGCGTCGGTCCGCCCAGCTGCCGTCCCCCTCTCCGTCGACCTCAATGGCCAGAAAAGCGTCCGCCCGCCGTTGAAGCTCTTTAGAAGGCAGCGGGGCGCAGACCGGGCAGGAGCGCGTCGGAGGTGAGAGCCTTGCCGGGCGGGGGCGCCGAGGCAGGTCTCGCAGCGGGGGTGGAGGTCCGGCGAGAAGATGTAGCCGGTCCGGCAGGTGGGGCAGAGGCGGACGCCGCTGGAGCTGGTAGTCTTCATTACCTTCTTCATAACTGCTCTTGCTTGAAGAAAAAGTGGGAGCAGAGCAACGGGTCCGCCCTGTTTTTATACAGTATTTGCGGACGTAGTTGAAGCCCGTGCGGCACGCAAGGGCGGGAAAGAAAATCTTCACGACTGCGCATGCGCGAAGGGATAAACCCATAGCGTGGCTTAGAGGGCGAAGCCTATACGAAATAGAACGTAAAGTGCAATCATGGATTAATGGTGTTAATAATTTGACTTGTTCAGTCAGAATCAGGTTCATTAAAATAGTTAATATTTACTAGTGACAGCACAGTTTTGTGCTCAATATCCACAAGAGGGGCTGGGCTCTACCGGTGTAAATAAATAAGTCTTTGTTCATATTCAATTTCAAATGGGAAGTTTTTACAATACATTGCTTGTGTTTTTTGTGTAAGAATGCCTAAACCTTTTAATATCAGCATTAAATAATGACTGACTATTTCACAGAACACTGGTTGGTGTTAACTTGGGTCAGGGAGGTTACTGACACTGAGTGAATATGGTCCAGCCACACCTACAATATTTCCCCCAGACGTCACTGTAATGAAAACCCAGCCAGTGTCTTAGTGAGCGCTGATATCAGAACATGAACCAAATGGCTTTGGTTTCTATAAAAACTGCCAACTAATGTAATCGGTGTATGTCCGACCATGGAAACACTGACAGACACAACAAGCCAGTTTGTAAAACTAGTTCTCAACATGTAGCCTGCAGCCATGCAACACCGATCAGAGCTCCGGGCTGCAGCAGCAGAGTAGAGGAGTGACGGAAGTCTAAACACGCAGCTTTACGCTTTCTACATGTAGCAAATATTCACTAAGAAGATCACACTTACCTGAAACTCATCCAGTCGACTTTTGAAAACGGCTCAGTAGTATCATATTCATCTTGCTGTTAGAATTGACTAGAAGATTTGCAAAAAGTTTGATTTGTTTGTTTTTAGTATGGGAAGTGAGAGAAGCAGAAACTTCTAAAAACCATTTTAATGAAGTCCCAGTATTCCCAGTAAGAATCCTGAAAGGTCCCAGACAGTAATAATGGATTCAGACTCAGATTCTCTCTCGTAGTGTTTGGTTAAAGCTCCCAGTCCTCCCAGTAGCCGACCCACACGCTGCCATGCATTATCATCAACGGGTTATTATGATACTGCCATACACACAGAGGGAGGAACTGGGATCTGATCCCTGGCTGGCAGCCAGAGAGGCAAATAGCTGTTGGGACAGGTGGAGAAGAACAATGACTCGTCACAGAGCTGCAGAGGGAAGTGGGGGTGTGTCTGAGAGAGGGACAGAGAGGCAGATACTTACTCAAACTCTGCAGCAGTAAGTAGGCCTATGAAAAAAAGAAAAAGAAAACAGTAATATCCCTGAATGTGTTGAAACTTGAGTGGGACCATCATGTCTCTTCATGTCCTGCAGCGATCCCAGCTGTGTCTCCTGCCAACACATTCTCACTCCCATCTGGTAAAATATGGCCGCTTGGTCAGGTGCTTTTGTCGTTATTGACGCTAAAAGTCTCCTTTAGCAGAATGCACTAATCAGCATTTAAATCTGAAATCTGATAACATGGGGAGTTGTCTTGTTGATTAGAGTCATACATACAAAAATTATTTTATTATGTCTCCACATTAAATTAGGATTCACTACAAATGTGTTATTGTTCACGGAAAATCAACAGGTGGAAAATCTCCAACAAATCAAATAGACATGGTTTACAAAGAACATTAACATGAAAACACAACAAAAACACGTAATAATCTGCTGCCATAACCCTATAGTTTATAAACATTGTGCCCATATATGATGTTTACAACAACAGGGCAGATATTAATGCAACACAGCCGCATGCTTCTGACGGGAATGTCAGTCAAGGTGCTTTTCTACGTCAGCAGACGATGCAACACGAGGGAATCAACTTTCAGTTATCACAACTAAACGGTCTCCAGCTGGAACAGGAGATGGATCGAACTGGAAATTGGCAAAGAAAGCAAGAAAAACATACAGTATGCAGAAAAAAATACAGAACATAATTGATAAATAGTTAAAAGAATAGGAAAATAAGATACAAAATGTTGGCAATAAACAGCTTGTAACAGAGCATACAGTATGAATGAAATTAAAAGGACAGTCTTTCTAGAACTGCATTAAAACAGAACAAGAGCATTATATTTTCTCACTCTCACTAATTAAAAAGCAGCTTCAAATGAAATGAACAAAAATCTGGATTTCTGTTCTGGTATGAAGAGAACTTCTCTTGTGTATTTTACTCCTGTGTTTCTGCGTCCCCCCCCCCAGCCTCGTGAGACCGTCCTGATCTCGCGAGCTCCAGTGTTTTACTCGCAGACCAGTCTGGCATCTTGAGGTAGAGAAAATTTGGAGCCGTTCGCCAAACGACCGACCAATCAGCGTTGGTTTTGAGGCGGGTTTAGGTGTGACGCAATGAGACAGCAGGCAGCGCTAATCTGTATTGTTACCCAAGAAATGAAAACCGGCAGCTGATTGGACAAACGCGTCACATGGGTTTGTTTTCCCCGGAAATTCAAAGCCAGACTGTCATGGCAGCCGTTCAGAATACGATCTCATATTGTACTAAAACAGTTCACTGAAACATGTTTCTGAGAACCTTTTAAGCGAGAAATAGGCCGTGCAGTTGCTGAATCTGTCTTCCTTTCAGCTCAACAAAGGTCAGTTTAAAAGATTTTCGTCAGATTATGAGAGACTCTAGTCACGCTCATTCCGCTCGCATTTCCGGGTGAGTCCCGACTGCCCTGCCGGCCACTGAACATGTCAGGTCGGCCAAAATGAACGCCGACAGCCCCCCAGACTGACGACTGCGCAGGACACACCGAACAGATTCACGTCACTGACCTCGCCAGACTGTCCCACGGCCGATAATGAGCTAAATGTGTTCCCGGCTATAAACAACATGGCAGCTTCCACGGATGAGATGAGCGTAGCTATCGCGCAAGTTTTATCCAAATTAGAAAGTATTCCTTCGTTGAAAGAAGAGCAAAAAACGGCACTGGAGGCTTTTCTCAGAGGAAAAGATGTTTTTGCTCTTCTCCCAACTGGTTTCGGCAAGAGTTTGATCTGATTGGTTGATGTGTCTATCACCAACTACAGGTGGTGATAGACAGATGGTTTATCCCATCAGCTAACCAGGATTTTCGCCCCTTTCCCAAAAGTTCTCCAACAGAAAGTTCCCAGATTGATTTGCCGAGCAAATGCAAAGCAATCCATCTGGTGGAGTCAGGTTAGGAAAGTGGATGTTTAACCAAAAATACCACAAAAAAGTTTCTGATCCTTTTTGTTTTACTGAATGTTGATTTTAGTCTGGAGGATTTATCCTTTGGAGCCATTAGGATTATTATCATGCTCAAAAGCTTCATTGATCTTTTCTATAATGTGAAAATATACCTTGCTATTTTGTCCTTTTGACATCGTCTGCTGTTTTTGTGCAGCTTTATTTTCATATCAATGACCTCTTAGTGTTAAATTATTAGTTGCATTACTACGTGAATGGGAGTCTTGAAGTGGAATAAAAAGTACATGTAAAAAAAAAAAAAAAAGACCCGATTTCTTTCTCCCATTCATGGTTCCAATTCAACAAATCATTCAGATGCTCAATATGATCAATTAGAGCTGCAACATTATCAGATATCCAAAAAAAAAAAAAAAAAACTAACTTTTTTTAAACTTTATTTAGTCCAAATCTTCCAGTTATTGCGGACTCTTCAAGTTGAACATCTACAGTTTTTAAAGCGAGGTATTGAAATACAAAATGTGGCAAGGGAGGTGGCGCTAGGGGAGGAGCCGCCACCAGAGTCCAACTAACCGACAACGCCACCTGGGGACTTCCACCCCAAGATATGTTTATTTCTACTTCAAGCACCCCAGTTACACAAAAGGCTAAACTTGTTCACTAACTGAAGTAAGACAGAGACGTGGTTACAAAAGAAATATTAATTTATTAATGGATAATTTATGACTGGAAGTGCCTGTAAAAGAGATGGTTAGAGAGAGAGAGAGAAAGAGAGAGAAAGAGAGAGAGAAAGAGAGAGAGAAAGAGAGAGAGAGAGATTTAACAATCCGGTTTCTTTTTAAAACAGATACACTCCCAGTTATGGCTTAAATTATCAAAGGAAGGGGTAAAAAGTGGGCAGAGGCCAGCTGTGGAGAGACAGTTTACTAAGGGTGTGTGCCGGGGGTAGACCAACTTACCCACCGCATGTGCCCACTGCAATAGATAGTCACTGCGAACCGGTTCACTGCAAATCGTGTCACCACAAATCGTGTCAACGTGCAGTTATCACTACAATCTGTGAAGGCAACCACACTAATGTGCCTAGTCTCCACCACAAGCTGGCTACTAGCTCCACTGCAAAGCAAAATAACAAAATAAAGAAAACAAACCACTTGATAAGCTAAAATACAAGCAAACCAAACAGGGGTGTCCTGGGGGAACTAACAAAGCTGTGCTAAAACGATTAAAATCCAAAAACAACTACAGTAAGGCAAAACAGCAGCTGACTACCTACAATTCAGACAGAAGATTACATTAATGACAAGTTTAAAAACAATGGTCAACAGGTGATAACATTTAGCTCAGGTAGTGATCATACCAGACTTACTACTTTAAGTTACATACCTTCACTCAAATGTACTCAGTAGGCTAAGAGGGAATTCATCACACCACTCCAGAATCCCTTCCAGGCCCAAACGGACAACAGTCAGGCAGGTAGCAGACTGCTGCAAAACATACATCTCAGTATTTAAAAACACCTTAAAAAGCATAAACTAACTTAACACAATCACCTACCTACCTAAAAGTCACAGAGATGGTCCCATGTGGCAACCAACAGGCAGAGACAAAGCCAAAAGGCAGCCATGATGATACAGGTGCTTTATTATTTTTATAGCTAATGAGGGGGTTTGGTCTGGGTGGAGCTAATTTGGTCTAATTAAGGTGTGTTCAAGAACCAACAGGGTGCAAAGCTTACTGCGCACACCACTACACAAAGGAAACATTTGGGTGTGAAAAATGAATCATATTATACGTCAGATGAAGCAAACATTTGAAACCTGTCAGATAACATCAGAGCAGAAGATCTCTCTGTTTAAAGATCCTGATCGTCTCAATGATCACAGCTGGAACCTGCAGACAGACACGGAGCATTTATTCTTAGTGAAGAGCTCCCTCTGCTGCTCTTCTTCATCAACACCAGAGTTAACTCCTCACAGCTTCACAATGACAGAGAGACAGGAAGTACCAGACAATCCTAAAACAGAACCGGTACATTTCAGGTAACTGAAGACCCTTCAGATCTGCAGAACACTTCAGTCACACTCAGGAAGTGTGTCATGAAATCTCTCTGACCTTCTGTTCACAATGTATACAGCTTTTACTTTAACACATCAAGCTTTAACCTTTTTCTGTTTGTAAAGTGCACTTTAAACTGAAGGCTTCATCACATATAATCCAGTCCATTTACATCCTGCAGGAGCAACTACATGATAGACAGGATTTAGAATAATATGAAAGGTCTCAGAGCTTAACAAAAGGTATATTTATCAAATATATATATATATATATATATATATACGCACATTTCAGATCTGTCTAATAAGTGACAGTTTCATAAAATAATGAACAAAAGAAAGGAAAGATGTGTTTTTTTATCAACTTTTACAGTTTGTGTGGGAGTTTCTTTACTATAAACATGAACTCTAACAGTTTTGTCTCATTACAGATGTTAACTCTATCCACTGATTCAACTGCTGAACTTTTTTTTTTATCTTATGTAACAGCTGGAAACAAAATCCACCAGGGGAGATACAGACAGAGTACAAACATTACAAGCCCGATTATTAAATAGCAGAATAGGAACATATCCCAACTCTCTGGTTGTGATGGACTTGTTGTGTTTGGTGTCTCAGGTTCAGGCCGATCCCTCGCTGCTGTAAAGAGACCAAACACATCTGGTTCATTCATGTGAAGGAAAACATTTTCCTAAAAGACAAAGAAGTGTAAGGATTGTGGAAGTTCAAAGTTTTCCTGTTATATATCTAAAAAGCTGCTGAATTGAAACTGAAAGAAAGTTCTGCATCAACTTACCAGTAACATGGAGCCAACATTTACCAGAGCTCCTCTCATTACTTGTGTGCACTTTACACTCATACAGTCCCGAGTCTTCAGTCCTGAGTCTGGACACATGAAGTCTGAGTCGTCCTTCTCTGAGGACGTCTTTGTCCCACTGGACTCGTCCTGCAAACTGTTCATCCTGAAACTCTGGGGCCTCAACTCCTTCATGGAGATAAAACAGGACTGAGGGTCTGAGATCAGTTAACAGTACACAGTAGATATAAAGAGAGTTGGAGGAAGTGTGAGGGTTGGTTGTGAAGGTCCACTCCAGTGTGATGTGGTGGTTCTCCTCTGCCTGATAGGAGGTCTGGGTCACATTCACTACTAATGTTCCTGTTGAGGAGACAGAGAGGGAAAGCACGGGCATCACTTTGATTTGAAATGTGCTGGGGACAGGGACGCATTAGGAAGTGCATTTTCAGAAGTGCTGGGTACAATGACGTAGCCTGGGTAAACCCTGACGAACTTCTGGCAAATTTGAGATTTGCTCTGCAAGTCACCGTGCGTTCATGGACATCGGAAAAACATTTTTCCGAGTGAAAACGTCACCATTCATGTCACTTCCTGTGGGAATCAGAGGTGGGAAACTCAGACTAGATTTTGATAACCGAGATTCCCAGTTGGTGACACGTTGTTGACAACTGACGTTTGATGGAGGCGACTTTGGTTCACTGAACATATTTCAATGACAATAAACGGTTTATTGTGGACAAATGCCTCTGCCAAGAAACATACACAGACATAATATGTTTAAAATTATTCATAAATAGGCCTATGTATAAAAAAAAACACATTATCCGTGTCTTTTCCCGTTCGTTGTCCTGCAGATAACACAAACACACACCTGTCCATGTGCTGTTTGGATGCTCGCATAAGAAAACAGCAGAAATCTTTTGTTATTGTGGCCTCCATGTTTTCACACACCTGATGCTCTCGGCTACGGCCAACTGATGGTGGCAGTCATGCAACAAGTTGTTATGCCAAACGCCGAATATAACAGAAGAAGAACACGCATCCCGACCATGTGAACGCTGCCAGTCGGAAAAACAACGTAACCAGGGGGGCGGTGCCTGTTATTCCGAGGTGGCATGAACGCAGCATCAGTCTGGCGAAGAGCCCATTCAAACCCATTTCCAATGTCCTCAAAATTGAGGCACCAACCGTTGAGGCGGGCTTTACACGACGAGGATAGCACAGCGAAGGCGAGCAGCTTTTTGTTTACATTCAACATGACGGCTACCAAAGCCGTGCTTCACGTGCTCGGCCATGAACAGCAGCCGGCAGGTCAGTCTGCCAAATGCCGATTTCATTCAGGTCAATACTACAATTAACTGACAACAGAAGTTATACGAGTTACAGTTCTCAAGGACGCCACACACACACCGACAGCACAGTCTCTTTTTCCTTTCTCTCAACTTCTCCGCCGTGTGTGGCCCATACCCGCTCGCGGTGTGAAGCGCGTGTCCGCGCTATGCTCGCACATGTAGGAAACCTCTAACCTGACTCCGCCAGATGGATTGCTTCGCATTTGCTCGGCATATCGATCTGGGAACTTTCCGTTGGAGAACTTTTTGGAAGGGGCGAAAATACTGGTTAGCTGATTGGATGAACCATCTGTCTATCACCTATGTTGGTGATAGACGGGCCAAATCAACCAATCAGATCCACGAAGCGTATGAAAATACAACCACAAGCCCGCCCCTGCTGCTGCAGGCAAAGCATAGCTCGTTAGCTCCTGCAAGCAAGCAACATGTCGGTAAAGGAGATTTGCCGTTTGTGTAACAAGAATTTAGGAATAAAAGGCCCCATTTCAGGTTTCTGGACCATATTCCAAAAGAAGGATCCAAGAGAAAAAAAGCATTAGCGAGTGGCTAACAGAATTGGGGCTACCGCTGTCTTAAAATACTGGTTAGCTGATTGGATAAACCATCTGTCTAAAACCAACGCTGATTGGCCCGGTCGTTTGGCTAACGGCTCCAAATTTTCTCTATCTGAAGATGCCAGACTGATCTGCGAGTGGAAAACTGGAGCTCGCGAGATCAGGACGGTCTCACGAGGCTAGGGAACCTCGTGAATTAACCTGCAACATGTCAGCTGTTTGGAAATTCTTCAGCGTGTGTGCAGAAGATAACAAGTTTGCAATATGCAACACCTGCAAGGAAAAAGTAGGGCGTGGAGAAATGACACCAAAAACCAAAATCACATTTTTTTAGTTGGATATTGGATGTGAAAAGCGTCACCCAGATCGTTGGTCTGATTGGTTGAAGGACTATCCAATTGCGCCCAGAGGCATTTGAGTGGCGTCCGTTGGTGACGCCCCTTTGGAAATGAACTGTCAATGAAGCTTTACCAGACCCACTCTCAGTTACAACTGAGAAGGGTCTGGTGTGAGCCAGGCTAACAATGACGCATTTGTTTTTTTTTTCCTCTTTCGCACGTCATGTTTTGAAAGACGCTGTGCTGTAGCTTACTACTGTAAATGAATAAAAATGTATATGAAAATGTGATGATGTCAGACATGTTTTATGAAGAAGAAGTTCTCAAAAAGCATTAGACATACTGTATGACCCACTATGTTCTGCTTCATGTATCCATGTAGCATGTTGACAATGTGACATGACTTGTCATCAGACTCAGAGATTGGAGCTACGAAAGGAAAATAGGCCTGGCCTACCATAGGCTACATGTTGAAGTTCAGTGTTCAAATGTGTGGCTATGCCTTTTGCTAATATTTTGATTTAATTCCCAGTACAGTTGACCATATCTACACACAACACAACTGCTCAGCTGACGTGCCGCACGTGACATGATGACATCACCCAATCATGTGCAATTCCCACTGACAACTTTAAACTCCATCTCCACATGTTTCTGTGGACACTTTAGTGATTCTTTGTTTAGTGTTAGTGGATAATAAAGTGAAGCTGTAAACTAACTAGAGACACAGGAGGTCAGGATGATGAGCAGCAGGATGCTGCAGATCATCTTCATCATCATCTTCATCATCTTCTCCCTGTGAGAGGAGACAGAGGTGAAGAGTCACAAACACATGAGCTCAGAGTTCACTTATTACAGGACAGAGAGAGGACATATACAGTCTGTTTACTCAGCTAATCCTGTTCATCATCCTGGTCACACACACAGCTAACATCAGTTTTATTGCAGTCAAATCAACATCAGTGAATCTGTTGGCTGATAAGTAGTAAGCGCTGCGCTGACAGGTTGATTATTTAGCTGTCAAGTGTGCTGCTCGGTTATCATCATGGCCACTCAAAAAAATAAGAAAGAATTCTAGGAAGGCATGTCAGTGTACACACTGTCGCAGTTTCAAGATTTCCCATAACCCATAGTAACCCTTCTATTTTATTTCTCTGGTGAAACTAAAATCATTTTTCTGAAATTCAGGTTGAATTTGACCCAGAACAACAGAACGTGCAGAAATGTGTTCCAACTGTAACCTACAAAAAAATCTAAATCTAGAAAATATTTTACATATTTAAACATGTTGTGCCACTTTAAGAAAAGGCATCACATTTCATATTAAAATAAAGTCTATCAACTAGACAGAAAAACACTTCTTCATCTCTGAGCTGTGGCGGAACTAGAAACACATAGACTCAGTAAACATTCCACCCTGTTCAGTTTCTCTTCTCTTATTTTCTCTTTCAGTTATGTTAACTAAACATGTGGAATATAATACACAATAACATCAAATGAACATAAGGGTTACAGAATAATCACTTCTAATTAACCAACTATCTTTTACACAAAACATAATTTTAACACTAATTGAAAATTAAATATATTAGACCAATAAATAACATTTGAGTGTGAAAAAGGGTAATGAGACTTCCTATATATAAAGCCTACTAAGCAGGTAGTACAGCTCATAAAGTTCTGTAATTACCGGGGGAGGTTTGAAAACAGACACATCCTGAGAAGAAGGCAGAAACACTGTTATTTTATGAATCAAACTAAAATAAGAACCCAAGATTAAAACCATAGACTGGAGCCAATATAAAGAACATTTTTTTATATTGGCTACAGTCTACGGTTTGTTACATCAAGTTAGGGTTAGTTTATCTGTGTTTTTTATACGTGTTGACATGTTAAACTCATGTTTGAGCTGCAGTAACGGAGCAGTGACTTCCATTTCAGACACTGATTAGAAAACTGATTCAAATTAGCTCCAAAATTTGCCTGAACTAGTGTTTTCATTCTTGAAACCAACTATGATGTACAAAAGAAAATATAAAAAAATCACACAAACAACCTTATATTCAGAACAACTCTTTACTAAATGTTTAAAGTCTCATAGAGAAGCTTTTTATGTGGATCAGGTTTCAGGATGATCTGTCTTCAATGAATCAAAACTGTTGTTGTTGAATTGTCTCTTTACTGAGAGAACCGACCACATTATTATCTGTTAACTTCTGGTCTAATCAACCAACCCTCACACACTAAATCTGTACAACAGGATTCATATCATGACAACACCAACATCAACAGATTCACACATTACCTTGTGTGTCTTCAGTCCTTTAAGATCCAAACCAGGAGACCAGAGTTGGTGAGTCTGATGCCTTTTCTCTAACACCAAGCTAGTATAAAGTCATGAGCAAAACCACAAACCACCCAACTGTGCAGCATGTCTTCGTATGAAGAGATGTCAGCAAACACGGACAGTAGAACATCGAGCAGTGGTGTTTATTTAGGACTTGAGCACCTACAGGGCGTCAACGAGACTCTGCCTCCTCAAGAGCAAACGTAGAGCAGCTACTTACTTCTCTTTACATTACATTACATGTCTATATATGTCAGAGGTAGCATGCCTCTGGAGCAACTAGGGTTTAAGTGTCTTGCTCAGGGACACATTTGTTGATGTATCGCTGTGGGAAATGAACCCAGGTCTCCCACACCAAAGGTATGTTTCATATCCACTGCGCCATCACCACCCACTCTCTCTTTTGGATTGTTCCACAGACGTAAAATAGATTTTATTGTTTAGCGTTGAGGGAAGTGCAAGTTTAGCGATACTTGGCTTGAAAAAAACTGAATTTAGGGCTCAGTTGATGTTGTGATAAAAGGTCTTAAATGTCATTCATAATGGTCTTAAAAAATGATAAAGTCTTAGATTGGACTTGGTGAAACCTGCAGAAACTCTGGGAGGGGCCCATAGAGAATACATTTCTACAGAATGTTGTGCTACGTCCCAGCTGACAGAATAAAGTGGCCTTTAATTTTGTTTTCATTTTTTTGATAAAGAAATTAAATGATGAAAATATTGAAAATGTAGTGAACATATTGCAAATGGAAACAAACAAAGCTAAATACTTATCTACTTTAGTAATTTATATTTTAAGTCTTTTTAGTTCCTGATCAGCTACACAACAGCCTGTACCCTGCCCACAAATTATGAGACTGAAAGAATAACATAGAAATATAACTGAAGAAATGGACATGATTAAAGACTAAGTTCAGAATCAGGAAAGGCTTTATTGCGAGGTAAGTAACATAAGATAATTGTCTTGGGGGACAGTTCATACATAAACATATAAAATGACCAATACATGTAAAAGAAACAATAACAGAACCAAACAATATTGGAGTTAACAATAAGAAAAGAAGGCTGAATGGTTTAGTGCAGGATGTGAACAGATGTTGAGGGAATGTGCAATAGTTCAGGAGAGATAGTTAATGCAATGGACAGGTTATAGTCCAGGATGTACGTTAATGTAACGTGTAACATCTAGGAGGGGTCTCAGCAGAGACGGTACGCTGCTGCCACCTCCAAGGACAAGGGCAGAGTGCAGCGTACCGTCTTTCATTTATACAACACAAGACTCTTAACCAGAGTCTCAGGTGATGAAGGTCAATAAAAAGCTGCAGGCAGACATGGAGCATTTCTTCTTCTAGTGAAGAGCTCCCTCTGCTGGAAGTAGCAGACAATAATAAAACAGTACCAGTACATTTCATTTTAAGGTTCAAATTACAAAAAGAAAAAGGTTAAAGCTCTATGTGTTACAGTAAACGCTGTATACAAAGTCTGTTAGAAGTTTAAATGAAAAAGGTTTTAAAAATTGCACATATGAGCCGTAGCCTGTGTGGAATACGAGGAGAGTATTTCAATATTCAGATCTGTCTAACAAGTTACAGACACAAATGATGGAGGAAACAATGGTCACTCAGTCACTTACTGAGGAATATAAAAGGAAAGATGTGTTTCCATCCACTTTTCAGTTGGTTTGTGTTTATTTTGCTGATGTGTGTGTGAAGCATCAGAGTTGTAACCTGACAGACAATGGGGAACTGGTATTTTCTGGGGCTCTGTGGTATGTAACTCGATTCTACCAGTTTAGTCTCATTATAGTTGTTGATTAAACTGTTTCCACTGATCCACCTGCTGAACTGTAACTTTTCTCTGAGTAGAAATCTTGATTTTTAAACAAAGACTGAAAAAACAGAAACAAAAACCGAGCAGAGCTGCTGTCAGTCCAGAGTAGAGACCGATCCTTCCCCGACTCTCTGGCTGTGGTGGACTTGTTGTGTTTGGTGTCTCAGGTTCAGGCCGATCCCTCGCTGCTGTAAAGAGACCAAACACATCTGTTTCATTCATGTGAAGAAAAAACATTTCACTAAAAGAAAAGGAAGTGTAAGGATCGTGGATTTTTTTTACTTTTAAATTCTCAGGTTTTTATTCATCCAAAACAAAAAGTTGCTGAATTGAACCTGTTATGGAAGTTCTTGTGAATCAACTTACCAGTGACATTGAGCCGACATTTACCAGAGCTACTCCCATAACTTGTGTGCACTCTACACACATACAGTCCTGAGTCTTCAGTCCTGAGTCTGGACACATGAAGTCTGAGTCGTCCTTCTCTGAGGACGTCTTTGTCCCACTGGACTCGTCCTGTAAACTGTTTATCCTGAAACTCTGGGGCCTCAACTCCTTCATGGAGATGAAACAGGACTGAGGGCCTGAAATGAGTGAACTTATTACAGTCGATAGAAAGAGAGTTGGAGGAACTGTGAGGTGTTGGTTGTGAAGGTCCACTCCAGTGTGATGTGTGGTTCTCCTCTGCCTGATAGGAGGTCTGGGTCACATTCACTACAAATGTTCCTGTTGAGGAGACAGAGAGGGAAAGTGAGGAGCAGACACACTGACAACTTTAAACTCCATCTCCACATGTTTCTGTGGACACTTTAGTGATTCTTTGTTTAGTGTTAGTGGATAATAAAGTGAAGCTGTAAACTAACCAGAGACACAGGAGGTCAGGATGATGAGCAGCAGGATGCTGCAGATCATCTTCTCCCTGTGAGAGGAGACAGAGGTGAAGAGTCACAAACACATGAGCTCAGAGTTCACAATCTCCAAATCAGAAGCAGCTTCTCTCCTCAGTAGTCTCATGTTAGATAAACACAAAAAATCAAAGCAGTAACACACAACCTCATGTTCATGTCAATCAGCATCTCTCCAGAACAATGCGTCATATGAAGTGAAACTGTAGCCCTATAGTATGTAAATGTACAGCAGGCTACATGTAAGGACGATCGTTAAGTTGCACTGTGCAAAGACTTCTGATATCGGGCATATTTATACAGCCATCCGTTCGAAGGCGGAGCTGGACCAGCGACCAAACGGCTCCCAGAATCAAAAAAGGAGATAGGCGTGTCGCGGTCTAGAGCGCGAGGGGGTAGCCATAGACAGTACTATATAGGGTGGAGCTCGGTCGCGAGTGACTGATTTGGTTCCAGTTTATATGCTATCGCCACTTCTACCGTCAGTAAGAAATCTACGAGCAGGAAGTTAGGACTGTATGATCTCGTTGTGGAACAGTCTTCATCCAGTCTCACCACCACTGCTGCTGCTGCTGGAGTCCAGCCGCTGTCTACCGGTCAGAGGCTCTGCCAGGATTGGATGTCTATCACGTTTTTATCCACTTTTGGGGGTTTTTAGTCATTGGAAGTGAACTTTAAGTTGTTTTTAAGGACTTGTCGTCTGCTGGTGTAGCACTCTTACCGATCAGGATTACTTTGATCTTATGATTTTAATGCTATCTGTTACTGTTTTTTAATATATTATATATATTATTATATATTTTGATATGCGCTGCTGTGTGTAGGACAGAAGAGACTCAGGGTGGGTGTTCCGCTGATGCTGTCCTCGTGATCATTTGATAAACTCTGCTTTCTAAACTCTTTCAGATATCCCAAACAGAAGCTGCAGGAACAAACTGATTGATTTGTTCAAACGACGTTCAAAGTTTATTAATTATACTCGATGACCTATTGGATTCTGATATAAAAGTTTAAGAAAATTTGTTCTGTTATTGCAACATTATTCCATTATAAATAAACAATAATAGTTATTAATAGTTAGTATTTATATGAAGTATATTGTCCAGGTGAATAAATGTGAATAATGTGTGCTTCAGTGTTGTCTCAAGACAACAGTTGAAACCCTTAAGTAGTGTGAGCTGATCCAGATAATAACTGATGGATTTATGACCCGGATTCATCTGCTGCTGTTAGAACTCTGAATATGTTTGTTATTGAAAACTCTGAAGACTTAAAAGGAAACAAGTCAGACTGGTGAAGCGTGTTTCTGTGTTGCGCACTTTATAAAAACTCACTTCCGCCTTTTCTCCTGATATCATACCGAACTAATATCCAGAAGAAGATAAAAACACTTTGTTCTGTCATTAATCAACTATAGGCTACTGGAAAATCAGAACAAGTCTGAAAATAAAAAAATAAAAATCCATAGCCCACCTGCACTTCGTTAGTGCTTTCTGATCAGCCGTGGGTTTTCCTCTCCGTGGGTGCTCACCGGTATACCTTTAACCCTTGTGTTGTCCTTCGGTCCCAGTGACCCGAAGGACAACACTAGAAGATACTTCCGTTTACTTTGTTGAGAATTGCTCTCTAAACAAGGGTTAATACAGCACCTTAGTTCTTGTTTGTACAGCATTTTGGTCAGCTTAAACTGTGTTTAAATGTGTTCTAGAAATAAACTTTACTTACTTACTTTACAAGAAACAGGGTTTAGAGAGCAATTCTCAACAAAGTAAAGGGAAGTACATAATCGTAGTGTGGTCCTTCGGTCACTGGGACCCGAAGGACCACACTAGGGGTAAAAAATAAAATAAAAAGTAGTCAAAAAAATGCATTTCAGAACCTTAGGAAGTGGACAGCGGCCGACACGAACACACACGCCTATTAACTGGATAATAAAGCCGTAAAGTAGGCTATCTTTCATCTCAGGACAGCGCCACTTCTCTCACACACAGATAGGATTGGAGATGAGAAGTTGAACTGACAGTAACCGTGATCAGCTTCGTGGGTGCTCGAGCTCCGGAGTACCGGCCCGGTACTATCGGAGGCTATCAGCCTGTTTGGGTTGAAATCAGAGGCTACTGCGGCCCGCCGTCCGGGCTGAGCAGAGGGAGGCTGCTCAGTCTGACCACACCAGGCCGCCGGATGGGGTTGATAACAACTTCCAATGTCTAACTATTATCAGACCACCGGCCCTCGCGGCCTCCAAACACTACCGGCCCACCGGGAAAAGTCCCGACTCTCCCGATTGCCACTCCGCTACTGAATGCAACAAACTGTTGGAGCTGCACTTCTTTGTTGCGCTCTTCTTGTTTCTCTATGAGGAAACCAGTGCTGTAGTCTACGTGATACGCAGTATACCCACTAAGAAAGCTCCAGGATGTCCATACCCACTTAAAATGCCCAATGACACGCAACAACATAGGCTACTTTCCATTATATTTTGGATACATTTTGAATTGTCATCTGTGTTTTTCTTCTTCATATAGGCTAAATAAAGGTATTTCTACCGTAAATTGGTGCATAAAAGTGTATCCGAATGCAGGAAATGGAGTCTTTGACGCTCAAAATATCCCTGGGGGAGGACACCCAGACCCCCCACTATGATATTTGAAGTATTTGATCTTAAAACTTCTTATGATTTTCCAGGAGATAATAAATAACAGGACAACGTGTTTTAATCCTGGATTTATTCTCTCGGGCAATATTTTTGTTTTCAGGACAAAGTGTAAAAGTATAATTTTGAGGTATTTACTTGACTTCCTGTCTCAGAGGGAAATCTACTTTACTTTCCTGTTTTTACTTTTTATGTGCAGTTTATTCTGAATATAAAAACGTATACAAAACATAAGAGTTGTTTTGTTATTAAACCACCTAACAGTAAACTGTCTAAATGTTTCTAAATGAGAGCATTTCTGTGATGCCAGTTTGTTACTGATCAGCCAACAGATACACTGATATTATATATATATATATATATATATATATATATATATATATATATATATATATATATATATATATATATGCAACAATATGTTTTCCCTTCTCTCAGAGTAACACCATGTGACAGAAACCCTGAAGACTGAAATGTTCCATATGTCCAGAGAATAAAAACTACAAGTCCAGATGTTCTGATTGGTGTCATTGCAGAGGTGCATTTGTAATAACTTGGGCTGAGTATTGATTCTTATTCTCGATGTTCTGATCTGATATTGATTCGATCAGGAGTATTTCAGTTATAAACCAATTTTATTTGATATGAAAGACTTTCAGAGACCAATCACTGTAGATTGCACAAGGAACCCTCTAATCTGCTGCAATATTAATCATTAAGAAGAACAAAGCAGTTACATAGAGACAGAAACATTGGACAACTTTCTTTAGTGCAGAGAGAGACATATACCTAAAGACATACATCTGTTTTTTTGCCTATCTTTTGAGCTTTATTTAGCCTGACATGGATTCCTTAAATCTTCTAGTTTCATTAGATACAAATATCTTCAGTCTAGGTTTCAAAAGGAGCCTCTTAAAAGATCCATCTCTGGATTTATGAATCAATATCGGATCATTCATAAAAGATTGATTTGAATCAGAAAATCGATGTGTTAACCCGATGAAGGACAGGATCAGCTGTTGTAATGACTGAATG
This sequence comes from Perca fluviatilis, assembly GCF_010015445.1. Taxonomy (NCBI): domain Eukaryota; kingdom Metazoa; phylum Chordata; class Actinopteri; order Perciformes; family Percidae; genus Perca; species Perca fluviatilis. The sequence goes on along the minus strand of NC_053125.1, from coordinate 25,284,168 downwards.
AAGACAGACTACAGATGTTCTCTCTGATAATAGGACTCTTGTCCTCTGTCTCCTCTCACAGGGACCTCTGCTGACAGACGGCTCCTCTCCTTCTCTGGCGAGTAACGAAGACGCTTGGGGGAAATGTAATCAAGTAAAAGTGAAAGTTTCCAGAAATATAAATAATGAAGTACAGATACGTAAAAGTCTACTTAAGTACGGTAACAAAGTATTTGTACTTTGTTACATTACAACCCTGCTTAGTGGAGAAAGTTGCCCTACATTTGTTAAACTTGCCTATACAGCTGGGGATGCAAAACATGGATTTATTTTTTATTACGACCTGCTTGTAAAGGCTGGTAGCAATAACATCACCACTCATTTCAAATCTTTGTATTGTTAACCTGGAGGTCGGAGGGCCAGCTACACTTTAACATACTTCCAGAGAGAGAGAGAGAGAGAGAGAGAGAGAGACTGAACTAGTCTTTAGCATCTGTGTTTTAGACGCCAGCATTATTTTAGTTTGCCTTAAAGGTTCAGCTAAATGTAACACCTCCAGCATAAGTTTAAATCCTCCTTCAGGAGGACAGGAACTTCAGAGAGTTGGGATGACACAATAACACATGGTGGTTAAACTGTACTGCTGGTTCATTAAACTCTTCTGTGTAATTCATCAAAGTCTCCCGAACCTTCTTCACATATGTGATGAGTTGTCTCCTGAGTGTTTCCTTAACAAGATGGACGTCTCTCCATCAGAGCTGCTGTAGTGGGCCAACATGGGGCTGCTGCTATCATTTGGGTTCCTGCAGGCAGAGACAGACGGCCTCATTATATACCATCTGGGTATGTTGCTCAGAGATAGAACACTTCACTGTTAGCCTGTTACATAATGAGCTACTGGGATTTACAATCATAATAATAACTCAGTTTATCAATAAACAACTTGACTAAACTCACATTCAGAAGGCTGCAGAACAAAGGCCAGACACAACATGGACCAACCAGGACCAGGTCTGGTATATGTGCTGACAGGGTGATTGGGAAATGAGACCCAGGTGATCAGGATGAGGAGAGTCTGAGGACACCTGGTGGACAGGTGGACAATCTTCTTATTCTTCTGCTAAACACCTTTGACTCACCAAAGCACTTCTAACTTTATTGTTAACCACAAAAAATGAATATTGTTTTCTATAATGCAAAATATCCCTTGCTAGTATTTCCTGTGAATGTATTGTGTGACTGTTTTCATATATATAAACCTCTGAATGTTTAAATAAGTGGAATCAGTCAGTGAATGTGAGTCTATAAAAAAGGAAAAGTAGATTTTAAAAATGACATGTTTACTTTCTCCCATTCGTGGTTCCAATTCAACAAATCCTCAGAAGTTCAATATGATAATTTAGAGCTGCAACATTTTCAGATATCACAGCCAGCAAAATTTAAATTAACTTTATTTAGTTATTTATCAAAATTATCAAAAGATTCCTTAGGTTGAACGTCTTCATTTGTTAAAGTGATGAAATGAAATACATGAGAAACATTTCAGTGTGAGAGACAGGAAGTAACAGACCATAATACATAATACAATACAGTACCAGTACATTAAAGTGCACATTATAAAACAAAAAATGGTTAAAGCTCTATGAAGGCTTCATGACATCCTGCAGGAGTCAACTACATGACATAAAAACAAATGGATGTATTTTTTATGAAATTTTAAAGCTTTAAATGAAAAGATTGCACATATTAGCTACATCCTGCATCATATCGCACGTATTTCAATAAAGTGAACACAGCACATTTCAGATCTGTCTGATAAGTGATAGTTTGACCAAATAATAAACAGGAACATATTTCCTCCATTATTAATCAGTTGTGTAATATGATTCATGTCCACTCACTGAAGAATATAAAGGGAAGATTTGTTTGAATCAACTTTCAGTTTGTGAGAAACTAGTATTTTCTGTCTCTGTGGCATAACATTGAATTGTAACAGTTTTGTCTGATTAAAGTTTCTACTGATCTACTGATCCACCAGCTAACCTGTAACTACTACTAGGAGTCAACGACATGATAGACAGGATATAAAAACAAGTGGATATGTTTTGTTATGAAAACTTTAAAAGCTTTAAATGAAGAAATTGCACATATAAGCTGCAGCCTGTGTTGTATACTAGGTATTTCAATAAAGTGAACACAGCACATTTCAGATCTGTCTCTAACAGTTTTTTCTGATTAAAGTTTCCTCCGATGATGATCTGTAACTTTTCTCTGAGTAGAAATCTTGATTTGTAGACAAAAGGCTGAAAAAACAGAAACAACCAGCCAGCAAAGCTGATGTATGCATGTATTATAGTCTTATCCTTATTACTCTATATGTAATAATATTATCATTAATTAGAGAACATATAGTATTTCAAGTCGTCTGTGAGTCATGAAGGAAAATGTAAAATATGTTACTATTGCTCCGGTCTCCCCTAACAGTTTGACCAGACATCCCTTAAAAATAATGAGAGCATTGTTTTCCTCCATAATTATTTTTGTATATCAGTTCTGTAATTAGACTTTTATATCATGAATGTGTTTCAGTCATCACCTTTTACAGGTTGTTTGTGTTCATTTTGCTGATTTTCATGTGTGTGAAACATCAACATCGCTATGGTTACCTGCTGTTATATTACCTGCCAATGAGAAACTAGTATTTTCTTTGTGTCTGTGATATAAACAGTTCATTCTAACAGTTTTGTCTCATTTGTTAATGATTAAACTCTGATTCAACAGCTGCTGATCTGTAACTGATATTCGCCAGATGGGAATCTTGTTCTCTCTGCATTCTTCTCTTTCTGAACAAACAGAAACAACCAGCCAGCAGAGCTGCTGCTGTCAGTCCCAGTCCACAGTAGAGACCGATCCTTCCCCGACTCTCTGGTTGTGGTGGACTTGTTGTGTTTGGTGGACTTGTTGTGTTTGATGTCTCAGGTTCAGGTCGATCCTCGCTGCTGTAAAGAGACCAAACACATCTGGTTCAATCATGTGAAGGAAAACATTTCACTAAAAGAGAAAGAAGTGTAAGGATCGTTGAGTTACACAGTACTTTTTCTCAGGTTCTTATTTATGTAAAAGCTGCTGAATTGGGGTGTTGTTGGCCCGACAACAACCCCTCTTAACTGTTATATAATCACAACATCTCAGAGCCTGAAGTGAGCTATTGCTTTTATAAAACAGTCATCAAGTACGGCATTATGAAAGTTAGTCACATTTCAATTTAAATACATTTTTATTTATAAAAAATCATGTTCACAATGAAATCTAAGCTCTCCTGGGCTGGCTGCCTGCCTCAGACATACTGAGAGTGCTATAGAGCATACATGCACCCTGTACTTTTACGTCCAGAAGGTCGGCTAAAGCTAGCGTTTTCAACTTGAGGATTTCAACATATCCTCGATCTCCTGTGGACTCACGTTGAGGGTGTGCTGCTGACATAAAGCTTGATTTCTGTCTTACCATGGTCCCACCACTGCTAAAACCAACCTTCCTCTTTATAAAACCATGCCAGAAATAAATAAGGACCTCTCTAAATGTTTTATCAAATGTTAAGACTTGAATTAATACCAATATGCGCTTTTGGGTTTCACATTTCTAATAAAAACATTACAAAAAAGCAAAGAATGATCAGTTAAACCAGCAGGAAAGACATTAAACACTTTTAAAAAAATAAAATGATGCTTAAAACAATAAATACGATCTAATCTGGCTGATAGATCCTACTGCGCTCTGAGGTGGGACCATGTGTACTGTCTGCAGTTTGTGTATGCATCCTCCTCCATACATCCACCAGGCCATGGGCGGAGGATAGCTGCTTCAGGGCATGCTGGGAAGCTGGATGCGGCTCTGCATGGTTGTGATCTAAAGATGCATTTTCAGTACAGTTAAAATCCATTTAAAACATCACTAACTTTTGGGAAAAAAAACAGCTTCTTCTCTGTGCCGATTGTTGGAGCATACACATTGAAACTTGAACTGTGAAGAGAAAGCTCCTAGACCAGATATCTGTGGTCTGGATGTCATCGGTGACCTCTGACCCAAAGATGTGTCACCACGTCAGATGGGGGATATCATTTTGGAAAATCTTAACATTTTAGCTCACGGGGATTTCAGAGGTCCAGTTTGTGTCTTCTCTGCAACAGAAAGCCAGTATAGAGTTAATGAGCACATCCAAACACCAAACACATCAGGCAGCAGCTGTGGGAGGGAAAGGCTTGAGCGTGTAGTGTAAGGCTGAGTTAGATGACTCCTCCCCAATCCGTGGCCAGGAGCGAAGCAGTCCCATGTACTCAAATTTCCATAATGTCACAGGACAAAAAGTGACAGGACAAAGTTCCTGTTTTTGTCTGTTTTCTCAGCAACAGAGCCACAGAGCCACACCGCAGCTTCTTTTTATAGCTGCTGAGGGTTCATTGAGGATTGTTTATGTATGTGTGACTTTGAGAAAGAAGAAGTAATACTGGGGATATATCTTTAGAAGTCAGATGAGAGACATATGAAAAAGTGACAGAAGACACTTTATCTGCAACACTGAAAGAAGTAAAACAAATTTGTTTTAAGAGACTTATTGGCCTAAACTACCAGAAAATTAGCTTATTCAGCCATTCTGCAATAGTTAAAATCTGTTGGAATCAGTTAGAAAAAGACTTATTGTCTTCCAGAAACGAGCCAGATGTCAGGGAAACCTAAACAGGTTCTTACTGGTCTCACATTGTGAGAAGGTCAAGTGAGACAACTATTTTGTACATTATTTTGTGTTTGCATCTCTTTAACAGTTTTGCAGTGTCCATATGTGTTTACTTTCTTGTCTTGTTTAGTGGTTATCTGTTTAGCATGGTTTGTTTTATTGGGTTGCATAAGCGGCAAAATGGGTAGCTACAAGTATTTAGTTTTAAAGGTTTATTTCACCCAAATACTACTTTTGTCCAAATTCTTAGAGTTTTAAAGGTTAATAGAACCAAAAACTACTTTATGTCAAACTACTTAATTTGAAAAGGGGTTTTCCAACCAGACACTTGTTTTTTGTCACACAACTCAACTTGGTTGCTAAGAGCTGCATTTTGGGCAGTTTGTAATTAGCTGATTAGTTCATTAACAGGTCAAATAAAGATTTATTAATTTAATTAATTAAGAAACAATAATACCAATAACAATAGATTAAACAGATTCCACAACCAAACCTCTACATGTATTATGATGTTGGTCTCGCTACAGATTCAGGGAATCTCTACAGCTGTATGATAAGAGGCTGTTTAGTTTAACATTGTATCAACATTAACTGAAGGACACACACTGAGTTGAAAGCATTTCATTCATCAGTTTGATTAGTTTTGCACATTTTGGAGACACATCATGAAAAACTAAGAAGAAAGAAACTTGATTTAACATTACATGAAGCCCTAAATGGATCATTTTATGTTAAATGTCACTTGATCAGAGCTCCGTGAGCGGTCGGTCGTATCAGCAGCTGGAAGTCAGCTGGTAGTTGAGTTTAGCCAACAATAGGTTCCTGGTAGCCGGCTGCAGGGGCGTGGCTGTTGAATTTAGTGAACGTCACGTGGCGACAAAACAAAACAACTAGTTAAGTTAAGGTTTGGATTAAAACACTCCAGAGGAACAAACATGCATTTTGCGGGTGAAAGTTCTTTTGTTTTCTCCAGAAATCAAACTATGTTTTTATTTTCTCCAGAAATCAAACTATGTTTTTATTTTCTGCCAGTCAATGAGAATGTACAATTTTTCATGTATATCATACCGGTTTAGTAAGTAATTGTAAGAGTTTGTCTATTTCATGATGTAATTCACGCACCTGCTCACCTCTAAGTTTTCTCCTTCTAATGTTTAACGAAATGTTTTTATTGTTACTTTGAATATCAAGACACAGAGCGCAGAGAGCTACCAGGAGAAATAACAATAATCATCTAAAAGAAAACTGAAACTAGTAGGCCTGCACTGTAAGCTATTCGTCCATTCCCCGACTCTCTGGTTGTGTGGTAACTTTATTCAGTTATAAAATTCAAACTGAATAAAGTTTTGTGTGGTTGTCGACTTCCTGTCAACCACAACTCTTCTGTTGACTTCCTGTGTTTGGTGTCAGGTTCAGGCCGATCCCTCACTGCTGTAAAGAGACCAAACGCATCTGTTTCCTCCATGACACCTGTACCGTCCCGAGTCTTCAGTCCTGAGTCTGGCCACATGAAGTCTGAGTCGTCCTTCTCTGAGGACGTCTTTGTCCCACTGGACTTGGACTGAATGGCCTGTACGGTTTGATTGGTCGTAGTTTTTACAGAATTAGGCTACAGCAGTTAATGTGACAGATGATGCATAATTTTTTATACTCCTTTTTCAGAGACCATAAGTTATTATTAGCTGTCGGGGTATCAATTTGACAGACCTACAGTATCATGTTTACTGTAACTTAATTGGATGAGAGAAGCGAAACCTTCACGAAAAGAAAACGTTTGTTGACAACCACACGTTTGACAGAGAAGTCACAGTTTCGTTCAGTGAACACAAAACAGGAAATGAGACAAATGTCATACATGCAGAGTCAAAACCAAAAATGCTGCACACCCAACACCACTTAGTCAAGCCAGCCTCCACTCCGAAAACAACGTTAAAACAAGCCCCTGCTTTGTTTTACTCATTACGGTAACAGCGTGTCAGTACAGATCTCAAAATAAAAGGGTGCTTCTGGTAAACATGCTAACATTCAATCATGTGACAGTGAATTGATTTTAACAAAAAAAAAAATGTCATTCTAATATTTTTATTATAAACAAACAATTTATTTATTTGTGTTCAATGACAAGCTATACCTTTCCCAGAGACCCATTTCACCCCAGAGTGACACTGAAAAGAATTTACAGCAATTTGATGTAGGATTTTAAAATCTCTATTATATCATTATTTTTTGTCTGATTCAGGTTGATCTAAAAAGGAAACCTCCTGTTTATACTCATTTCACTTCAGAGTGACAGCAGACGACCTCAGACTGTTACTCAGTCAATATCAGACACATGATGTAGGATTTCAGAAGAAAACCCCTTCAAAAATGTCTAATTAAGGCTACATTTGAACTCTGACTCAGGCCGATCTGAACATAAACCTCCTGTTTACACCGACTTATTTCACTTCAAAGTTGCTCTGATCTCTTTAGACAGAAAACTTTTTTCCATTTTCACAGAGTTAAATATTTTTACTTTTACATTTTTAACTTCAGCCTCGACCATCACAAAATAATCATTCATTTTCAGATTTGTACATATCTCAGATGTTTCAGCAGCAACATTATTTTTCTCTGACTTTTCTGGATTACAGATATTTTACACTGAAGCTGAAGATGAAGCAAGAACTGAAACACTACCTAAAATAAAACAAGAAAACACACAAGCTGTGGTCATTTTATTTTATTTTTTTTTTAAAAAGGTCACCAAATTTTATTTTTTGATTATTTAAAAGCTGCCAAATGAAAGCATTATTTACACTGGTATTAGTCATTTCTGCTTTAATAACTGAATTTAGACGTTAACATGTAGTTACATGAACAATATGATAAACAAGGATTGAAGACAAAGAGACGTTTGAGGTAGAGAATCAGTAGAACTGCTGCTACTGCTGCTGCTGCCAGTCCAGCGTAGAGGATCCAGATGTTTCCCAGACTCTCTGGTTCTGGTCTCACTGTTGGTCTCTGAGGTTTGGGCTCGTCAGCAGCTGCTGTAAAGAACAGAAAATATAATGTGGTTGATTGACAGGAAGGAAACCTTTTTTAGTGAAAATGACTATATAATCTGCATCTTTCATTTTTGAGTAAAAACCGAAAAACTCCAGTTCTCTTGAATCAACTTACCAGTAACATTGAGCCAACATTTACCAGAGTTCCTCCCATAACTTGTGATTACTTGACACTTGTACAGGCCCGTGTCTTCAGTCCTGAGTCTGGACACATGAAGTCTGAGTCGTCCTTCTCTGAGGACGTCTTTGTCCCACTGGACTCGTCCTGCAAACTGTTCATCCTGAGACTCTGGGACCTCAACTCCTTCATGCAGATGAAACAGGACTGAGGGTCTGAGATCAGTGAACAGTTCACAGAAGATATTCAGAGAGTTGGAGGAAGTGTGAGGGTTGGTTGTGAAGGTCCACTCCAGTGTGATGTGGTGGTTCTCCTCTGCCTGATAGGAGGTCTGGGTCACATTCACTACAAATGTTCCTGTTGAGGAGACAGAGAGGGAAAGTGAGGAGCAGACACACTGACAACTTTAAACTCCATCTCCACATGTTTCTGTGGACACTTTAGTGATTCTTTGTTTAGTGTTAGTGGATAATAAAGTGAAGCTGTAAACTAACCAGAGACACAGGAGGTCAGGATGATGAGCAGCAGGATGCTGCAGATCATCTTCTCCCTGTGAGAGGAGACAGAGGTGAAGAGTCACAAACACATGAGCTTAGAGTTCACTTATTACAGGACAGAGAGAGGACATATACAGTCAACACAGTATCACTCCCTACTCGTCAAATTTATGACGCATGGTCAAGGAACCCTGGAGTCAAGTTTCAACGAAATAGGGGTACCCTTGACGTTTTTCGACGTGGGGGTCCGTCAGATAGACATTCATGTTAATCCCTCACCGTCGGATATCGACGAAAGAAAAAACACACCCCCTCTTAACTCGAAATCTGTGACAGTTTTATTATTGGTATTTTAGCCCAATAACTGCTGTTTTAATCAACATTATTCAAAAGATATTATCCCGGTTTATATGTATTTCTTTTATTGTTATTATTTCAGTCTATTTCGGCCATGGAAGCTGGATTGCTTTTTTGTTTATTTATATTTTTTAAACTATAACGCTACATCTATCAACATTTATTTAGATGTTATCATGGTATTCATTTCTTTATTTTAATAATATTATTTCGGTCTTATTGCCGGTGAAATATTACAGTATATGCTGTAATACAGAACATTACGATATGATCAGAGCAGGACGCAGTCAAAGCCGATATCCCCCAATGCAATGCGGCCGTTCATTTCAAAGAATCAGGCAGCGATCAGCGGGTCTTTAACACCAGGTTCGCTTCAATATACATATATGCAGTCAGTGATTGTGTCACCAGCAACAACACGTTGCTCAGTTTTGTTCCAGTAAGTTATGTACCATAATAACGTTTAAACTAATCCGCAGAAGTGACGTAGTAATTACCCCTCTTCGTCTGTGAAAGAATGTTGCACGTTGTACGTGATAATTTACACAATAAAATACTAATAATTAATAAATAGTGTTTTATGCTAAGCATTTTGATTTGCTTTATATATACTATATAAAAAACCTACAGTTGAGTGTTTAGAAATACAGCCTAATGGCTTGTTTGACTAATTTGCATTTGTTTTGACTTGTACTGTTGTGAAAAACAATAAACTATATACCACGAGAAGCATTTTTTATTTTATTTTCCATGCATAGTCATTTAAAAACGCAATTTTCTAATTTTGCAGTTGATGAATATTAATAGCAAAGACTAAAGGGGAAAAACATGAGTGTGGGACTTAGTTTGATATAAAATCACACTGCATTATTAGTTGTTTTAAATAAATGACTTTTTTGAAATATCAATGTATGGTAGGCCTAACATATTAATTATAATATTCAGAAGATGATCCTCATATCAATCACCGTGGTTACAGCTTGTAGCCATCCTAACCTTTGTAGCCTTTACTGAGACTACCTTTTCAAAAGTAGGAAGGGACTAGTTTTAGGAAGCATTTTCAGGAAATTAAAAGGATTGTTGCTAAGGTTTTTGTTCACAGAGTAAGATGTATATAGTTTTGTTTGGGTATGTGTACATATACAACATGTGTTTTGGCATTTTTGGCACACTTCTACCTCAGCCTATATACTGCACACAGACAAAACACATCTCATTCAACCATAGCACAAGCTGAGGAAAGGGTCGTGATATGGGTCAGAGGGTATCAGAGGTCATAAATGATGAACCAATCCATCAGCTCTGCTCCTATAGGTACCTTGATGTGTATATAGACAACACCTTTGGCTGGAAGGCCCGTGTTGAAAGTGTGTGTTATCATTTAGAGCAGACACCCACAGTGAATCAGAGGGTTTATGTTATACAAGGCTGTATTACAGAGAATTTTAATATGACTGTCATGAAGGTTGTGGAGAGGAGTAGAAACCAGTCTCTCCAGGCAAGCACACAGAATATGGTCTGATCTATCTTTATTCTCCATGCCAAGTATGAGCTCTTATCCTCTGGAAGAAGATATGGGTAAACTTAACATTTCTAAACTATAGGCCTAATTTGGACCTACCTCTATTAAAACTTTAAATAATGTTGCTTGAGGTTGCGGGTGTTGTGCAATAGCTTCATGATATGATGCATATAGGGTTGTGTGTTGCTCTTGTCACTGTTTGTGAAATATGAGCAATAGATTGTTGCTGTGTGATGTGCTTCAGTCTGACTACATATCACTTTGTTCATGTTTTTTTTATTGTAAGTATATGTCAGCTGTATGATAAAACAATATGTCAAGTGTTATGTGTGAAGCATTTGAACTCAAGGCAGATATCACTCTGGGGACATTAAAGTGTCATCTGCAAAGTGGTCTCCATGATGTCTAAAAATTAAAACCTTGTCTTAGGACTATAGCAAACACATCGTTGGAAAGGTCTAAACCTGCAGAGTAACATATGTCAGTCTGAAGAGGATACATTACTCCTGCTTTGAAATATTGACCTCTGAACCTTGAACCCAGTCCATGTTTGAAGGCTTGTCATTTAGCAACAGTAGGTGCTACACACATAAGACCAGCTGTTATAGAAAGCTCTGGACCTCAGCTCTCATGTAGATATGGTCACCAAAGGTCACCAAAGTTTACCCTGTTACATGCTCCCTGCCCTGCTCTCTTTCCTTTGTTTATCTCAGGTGTGCCTGATTGCTGATTGAGGGTGGCCCCACCCCTGGATATAAGAGGATGGGAGACAGAGATCCCGGACAGAGACTGAAGCACTGATCACCGTTGTTTTTTGGTTACCTTCTTTTGTGTTTCATTGCTTTCAGGATGGAGGTCTGGTAGTCTAGTTTTCGCGGCTTTGTTTTGTTATTAGTTAGTTTACTCTTTGGTTAGGGGGTGAAGTTTTGGGTCCGACGGCCCTTGATGGGTTGGCCTAGGCTACTTCTCTTTTTTTGTTCATTTTGGCCAGATCTCCAGACTCCCATAGTTTTGGTTTAATTAATTGTAGTTAATTTTTGAATAAACTTTGATTTACTTTTACTACCCTCGGATTTGGTATTATTAGATGTTGATGGTCACCTTTTAAATAGTGTTTGTTTGTTGTGGCCGTAACAACCCACTGTAAGCACTGTCAAATATGGTAATAAGCTATTTTCGCCTATTTAACGATTCAATTTTTAAAAGCTGATGACACCAGTGTGTTCCCCATCCCAAAAAAAACCCAGGGTGTATCCAATATTATACACTGCCAACTTCTAATTATGAGAAATATACCAATATACTTTAAAACTACAACTCCCATAAGAGACGCCACAGAAGCTGTTACAAAGCTGGTTCACTTGTAGTTCTTCCGGGGCGGGGGGAGGACGTGTTCTGCTCCTGTTTCTGCTGTCGGCCGTGAGTGGGCTTCATCAAAGAACTTCTAATATATCAAGAAGTGTCACTCCCTCGTTACTTCCGGCTTCTGAACTGGTTGCAGTTCCACCAGAGTTCCATATAGGGGGCGCTCACAGGCCAGTGCAGAATGAATGGGGCTCTATGGAGCTATACCCCTCAAAACCCTTTTCTCAGGATATAATTTTTTGTCTAGTAATTTGAATGTTTCGAAAGGGGAGGCTAAAAAAATACACACTGCTGTGTGTTAGATTTTTTTAAAGTCACTTTTTTGTTCTAAAAAGCCTTTTAAAATGTCAATGACGTCATACACATATACGGCCAGAGATACTGCTTTACGGCAAGCTCTGGGTCGCTTCCTTTGTTCTCTCGAGGCATCGACAACACAACTGACAGGTTAGTCTCTCCCTGTTAATACATGTGCTAGAAAGAGGTTTGCTAATGTTTTAAAGACCACACCGAAATATTCACTCTGACATTCAGGCTCTGCTTCGGATGCCGTCAAGCGGGATCTCCGATCGTAATCACTCCTTCACTGACCAATCAGCATTCATTAGCAGAATGCTAGCGTGTTATGGGCTACAACAACTCACCCTGTAAGAAATCAAAAGGACATAAGTACTCGTTCATTCAACTTTCTCGACCTATAACCCATGTTGAACTTGCAAAAACTACAATCAAATCTGAGGTTTCTCAACGACAATCAGGCGAAGAGACAAATTTAGCCGTCTAGCTCCATAGAGTCCCATTCATTTTGCACTGGACCGCGACACCCCCCAGTGGAACTCTGGTGGAACTGCAACCAAAATCTGGTACAATGGGGCTGAATAGGGAGTGGAATGGCTTTCCGTAGACCGGCTTTGGTATATGTGATGACAGGGTGCAGACAGCGATCGCGCGAGCAGCGTGATGATTTAGAACGTCAACTTTTGTTGAATTTAGGAGAAATCTACCGGACGCAACAGACAAAGTGTAGTAAAATAAAGACCTAAATGTGTATTTCGGACTTTTTTCACCACAAGTCTGAAAGAAGACATGTTATTGAACACAAATAGCCAAAAATCTCAAAATTGACCAGTGAAAAAACCCGATGTTTTTGCCTGCCGTGTCTCGCCTTAAATAAGTGTTCCACTAGCCTGACAAGCCAGACCCACATCAAGATGTAGGGTCTGGGAACTTTCCATTGACAGGGCTCAATCCGAATGGCGGGATAAACGGGTCGTCTTTCAAATTCCTCTGCACGTAATAGGATAGCGCTACAACCAACCAGAGCAACGAAGAAGGTGACGTAGCTAGTTGATAGATTAAACTTTTGCCTTATCCGGTCGGCAAAACTCCGAAAACATTTTCCTTTTTTAAGAATGACTTCAGTGTCGTTCTTTGTTCTTCTCTCAAAGAAAAGCTTAACTCCAAGTCTTCCAGAGTTGCAGCCAAAGCCGATTCGAAAGACCGCTGTTCGCCAGCATAGACAGTATATAATGGACCAACAGACCCCGTTGCTCTGGACGGAGACCAGTGAAGGCTATTAGAAGCACTTTTCCGGTGATGGCCAGCTTTACTGCGCAGCCTCCAACTGAGAGAATGTAACATGAGCAACGTGTCTGAAAGTTGTAAGTCTTCTGGTAGCTGCCCAAGAGAAATCTCAATCATTCCCAATCTTACAGAGACGGAGAGTGTAGGTATATGTAAGGAGATAACATGGGCACAGGCTAATTATTGCTAACTAAAATGCTAGTTAACATTAGTAATTAATCCTAAACAGCTCATGTAAGCCAAACTGCCTGCAAGTTTATCCTGTACTATACGGTAATTCCTCTACTATGTGACACAATCGTTAGCCTATTTTTACAAAAGCGTCTGCTACGGAGCCATAACGTGAGGTACAAGGTAATGGAGCCTTTTATACATTGTTGTTTCTTTAGAAATAAACAACGGACAAATAGAGTCTTTAAACGCCTCAGATGTAAAGTTATTCGCAGTCAAGTGGCACGTAAAAAATGGCGGTAAGCGGAATGCTAACAGGAGGTGATGGGCAGGTAGCAACAAAATGGCCATAGATGGCTCGAGTTCTGAAGCCGAGCTTACCCCTTGTCGCCAGCAGGAGCAGCCATGTTCGTTGTTTTCAAGTAGCAGGAAGAGAAGGAACCGCCGCAACTCTGCCGTCATTACGTTAAGTCCCGCCAACCGACTCTATACACGATGTGATTGGCCTGACCAAAATTTGGTTTTTGCAGCTCAAAAGTCAACGGAGAGTGCCTAGACCCGCTCTGGCTGCCTAATAAATTTGCTGCCACTAGGGGAGTCTAGATTTCTAGGCTAGTGTTACCACTGCACTTGATCTAAATAAACACCACTTTCCTGTTTTGTCATTTAGGCAACATAAAATATTTCAAGCACCCTTTGAAATTTTTTTTTTGAAGCTCTAGTATTGTCTTTGTTGATGAATTGAGGTAACCCTTTTCAGTTGGAGGCGGCACAGCCGGCAAAACTACAGTGGGGAGAACAAGTATTTGATACACTGTCGATTTTACAGGTTTTCCTACTTACAAAGCATGTAGAGGTCTGTAATTTTGATCATAGGTACACTTCAACTGTGAGACGGAATCTAAAACTAAAATCCAGAAAATCACATTGTATGATTTTTAAATAATTAATTTGCATTTTATTGCATGACATAAGTATGTGATCACCTACCAACCAGTAGGAATTCTGGCTCTCACAGACCTGTTAGTTTTTCTTTAAGAAGCCCTCCTGTTCTCCACTCATTACCTGTATTAAAGTGTAAATTGCAGGTTAAATTTTTCATGAAGTTAAGCAATGTGCTTATTAAACATAAAGATTAGAGGCCGCCCACCATTGTTTTGTATGGCTTTTTATAACAAAATGCTGAATATAATATGAAAAGTTGGTACTTTTTACAGTGGTTTTAAGCACTCCCCTCCCTTTCACTATGCGGGGGTGACGTCATAAGAGGGACTCCAGACTAGAGTTATCGTTAGTCTAACGGCTTGTAGGCTAGAAGTTACATTGGAGACATAGCTAGCAAAAATGGTAAACTATTGTGTTTGTGCAGGATGTGCGAGTACATCAGAAACAGGGCTGAGGGTCCACCAGGACAAACGGCTGATTCGTGCCTGGCTGAGGTTTGTGGCTATGAAGTGGGCTGATTTTACTGCTGCCTCTGTGACCCACTCTCTCCTCTGCCTGCTGTGCTGTGTGTGTATGTGTGTGTATGTGTGTGTGTGTTTGTGTGTGTGTGTGTGTGTGTGGCCGTGTGTGGCCGTGTGTGGCTGTGTTTGTGTGAGAGACGGCCGGCCAGAGAGGTTGTCAGGTGCTTGTTGAGTTTAACTCCCGAAAAGACAGTTAACCCCAGGTTCCCATTAATCTTATGATGGACATGTGTTGTGATATTTAAACAAACGATCCGTCAACGGCGAATAAAAAGCTTCTTATTTACGAGAGCGGTCTGAAAGACCCCTTCCCGCGCGTGGTGACCGCGCATGACTGTCCGAAGCGAGGAGCCACCTGCCGGTGCAGGTGCTGCTGTTTGTCGCGTTACTGTATGGAGCTTCTCAACTCCGAAAACTTTGAAGCAAATTGTCAATTCGGCGAACGATTTTCGCAAGACTGCCTATATTTGAAATCTAAACAGTTCATTTCCGCCTAAAACGTTCTCAGAAGTGAATTTAGTGATGAATAAGATGGCGAAAATGGATAAAATTGCCCCGTTGTTGGCCTGTCTATGTACCTGCTATGGGTTGCTACTCCCTCTTATGACGTCATCACCCAGTTACTGTAAAAAACATGCTACCTTTGAAGAAACCCCAATAAATGTTATTTTAATGCATTTTAAGACAGAAATGTTTAAATATATACATATTGAGCACTTTATTTACATATTAATTTGTTGTGGTGCACTTTACACTTTAACTGCACCTATTTGAACTCCGTTACCTGTATAAAAGACACCTCTCTCCAAACACTCAAACAACTCCAACTGCTCCACAATGGCCAAGACCAGAGAGCTGTGTAAGGACATCAGGGATAAAACTGTAGACCTGCACAAGGCTGGGATGGGCTACAGGACAATAGGCAAGCAGCTTGGTAAGAAGGCAGCAACTGTTGGGCGCAATTGTTAGAAAAAGAAGTTCAAGATGACAGTCAATCTCCCTCAGCCTGGGGCACCATGCAAGATCTCACCTCGTGGGGCATCAATGATCATGAGGAAGGTGAGGGATCAGGCCTTAAGGCATTTTAAAGGCCTTAAGACATTTCTTTTAGCAAAGCTTTTGGTCCCCTTTAGATGTTTTTTTTTTGTATTTTAAACTGCTTATCTTTTTTGTTTCTAACCTGTAGCACTTTGAGATCATTTGATGAAAAGTGCATTATAAATAAAATGTATTATTATTATTATTATCAGCCCAGAACTACACGGCAGGACCTGGTCAATGACCTGAAGAGAGCTGGGACCACAGTCTCAAAGAAAACCATTAGTAACACACTAAGCCGTCATGGATTAAAATCCTGCAGCACACGCAAGGGCCCCCTGGCTCAAGCCAGCGCATGTCCAGGCCCGTCTGAAGTTTGCCAATGACCATCTGGATGATCCAGAGGAGGAATGGGAGAAGGTCCTATGGTCTAATGAGATAAAAATAGAGCTTTTTGGTCTAAAATCCACTCACTGTGTTTGGAGGAAGAAGAAGAATGAGTACAACCCCAAGAACACCATCCCAACCGTGAAGCATGGAGGTGGAAACATCATTCTTTGGGGATGCTTTTCTGCAAAGGAGACAGGACGACTGCACCGTATTGGGGGAGGATTGATGGGGCCATGTAAGATCTTGGCCAAGAACCTCCTTCCCTCAGTAAGAGCATTGAAGATGGGTCGTTGTTGGGTCTTCCAGGATGACAACGACCGAAACACACAGCCAGTGCAACTAAGGAGTGGCTCTATAAGAAGCATCTCAAGGTCCTGGAGTGGCCTAACCAGTCTCCAGACCTGAACCCAATAGAAAATCTTTGGAGGGAGCTGAAAGTCCGTATTGCCCAGCGACAGCCCCGAAACCTGAAGGATCTGGAGAAGGTCTGTACATGCTGAAGTGATGGAGGAGTGAGCCAAAATCCCTGCTGCAATGTGTGCAAACCTGGTCAAGAACTGCATGAAGCGTATGATCTCTGTAATTGCAAACAAAGGTTTCTGTACCAAATGAAGTCCTGCTTTCCTGTTGTATCAAATACTTATGTCATGCAATAAAATGGCATATTAATTACTTAAAAATGATACAATGTGATTTTCTGGATTTTTGTTTTAGATTCCGTCACTCACAGTTGAAGAGTACCTATGATAAAAATTACAGACTTCTACATGCTTTGTAAGTGGAAAAACCTGCAAAATCGGCAGTGTATCAAATACGTGTTCTCCCCACTGTATGCCTTTTACTCCCAAACTCCCGTGGGGCATGGGGAGGGGAAAGGTAAGTGACCTACACCACTTATCACTGGCGTCATGCAATAGTCCTAGATGTTTAAAGAAAGGAAAATTTAACTGAAAAGATCGTGAACTATCTGAGTCAAGTAGTAACACATACAACACAAGTGTGGTATTCCTTATAAACTACAGCCTATACAACAGACAATATAGAAACAGTAAACACTCAAACAACCTCATGCTGTCATATTGAAACAACTCTTTAACTTACCAACTTATTAGCTGTCTGGCCTCTGTTTGTCTGTTTTTGGACATTTTGGATGTTGTTTCATGTGACCAATTTGCATTTCGAAGTCATGAAATTAGCATTAGGGTTTTGTTTTATCTTAAAAGATAAGACAGAAGGAACAGAGCAGAAATGGAAGAAGAGGATATGTCTCACTTTTGACTTGTTAACATATTTGTTTCTTGACTGGTGGTTGACATAAGTGTAGCTCTAATACAGTAACGAAAGATGTGAGTGCAAAGATTTTGCAAACGCAAGTTACAAATACCCTGGGGGCTAAACCCCCTGTCTTTCAATCCTAGTGACGTCCGCTGCTTTTAAACAGCAGCTGTAACCTTTATTAAACAAACATGACAAATAGCAGTACAAGAAAAAGAAAAAATAGGCATCACTGCATACATTTATCATGTAAGATATTAATACGGATCCTATTTAAAGTGGCTACTGTTTAAATACAATAACCTGATGGCGGATTGCTTTCATTTTATTTTCACATGTGTATCTGTGGGCATATGCTCATCTTTTGCCTAGCTTACATTTAGGCAACATTTACATTTACATTTATTTAATTTATCACAGCCAATGAATGTAGAAAGTTAAATTGGTTAGAATATAGTGTCAGGACGGGGGGAGGACACAAAAGCAGAACACAGGGCGAGATCAATAGTACTACAGTTTATTTTAAGAAAAATGAAGAATATAGATGGTGTTCCGTCGTGGAGGTTATGGGAATGAGTAAGGGTAGGTTGTGGCTCAGCAGGAAAAATGGCAGGCGAGAACAGTCGGGAACAGGCTGGGCAATCCAACACGGAGAGCAAGGCAGCGGTCGGCACGGGGAGTCCAAACAGATGATCCAGTTGAGGAGGGAAAAAGACGCAGAGGGAAGGGGAGACAGCTCAGGGGAGGTCGGGCCCGACATATAGCTAACATATAAAATAAATATAATTAAATAATTTAGTTTAGGCTATGCATAGTACCTAGACCTGCCAACAAATGCTTATTGTTAAAAGAGAAACCAAACAATCCTTAGACCTATAGACCAGAGGCCTGTACTCGAAGCAAGATTTCGGCGTTAACGAGGTAACTTCAGGCTCAACCCAGGGTTTTGTGGATCACTTGTTACCGGATAAAATCGCTGTGGTAAGTTATGCTGAACACCTAACCTGGTCGGGAGCAGGTTAAGTTGGAGATCAGAGATCTACCTGTGTAAAAGCACCGCCTACTGACCAATCAATACTCAATTGATAACGGCGTCACCGTTCTAAGAAGATCAGAGAGAGAGAGAGACAGAGAGAGAGAGGTGCTCATAAAAGTTAAAACATTTAGAGACCGACTACCCTGTTAACATTCTCTGATGGGTATTATGGGTATTTTTATGAAATATATAGATTTTAAGAGGAGGGAATTACATTGTCGGCTTCTTGAGCCATGTGTTGCCAATGCGACATCGGTTTGAATTATGTTTTTATATTTTTTATTTGCTCTCACGATCGCTTCCACTGCCAAATAATAGGCTAAAGCAACGACAGTTTATGGAAAGCACAAGCGTAAATATGGTCAGATCTTGGTCCTGACTGATGAGGAAGTGATATTGATGAGCTTTGTGATTTACGCATCTACATCTGTTATTGTTTTTGCCAGCTTTCCTCCAGTTTTAGGAAGCAGCAACTGTATTATGTTTTGCCTGTAAAACCGTGTTCTGTGTTCTTCTTATATTAAATATGCGTCTCTGGTAGATGTTTGCAATTGGTCGTGCTGTGCACACACTGCCTCTTTATGTGAACTTGCGCGCCCCTCGGATTGGGAAACCCTGGGTTGACTGAACTAGTTGTTAACCAACCGTCGTGATACAGCTTATGCAGAACCGCAGTTGTTAGGGTTAGTGAAGCTGGGTAACTGAAAGAAATCCAGGACATGTTGATCTGGATTTGTAGTATAGGCCTCAGTACTGACCTCAATCACAACAGCTCCCTCACAATCAACTGCTCTGCCAATCTCCTGCTTCTCTTTCTCTCTGCTGAAATATCTTCCAATATCCATCTCATCTGCTCAATGAATTGAAGGATACAACGGTATAATAGCTTTAACAGGGACCCTATTGCATTTACTTTTCAGTGACAACAACATTGTATGGGGATTGATATTGTTGTTTTAGAATATGCCTACTATAGAGATAGGCTATATTATTGGCAATGGATAAAGAGTTGTGATTAGCTTTTGTATTTCACTCGTTCACTCTAGCTAGACTATAGTTTTCCATAGCAAACCAAAATATCCGGTCTCCAATGCTCTGAAAGCTGCCAGTTCACATCACTGCAACGAGACGGTGTGGTGCATTATCTTGATAGCACAACAAATTTCTGTACTTCTGTCTAACTTCCAACTTTTCGGCTATTTCTTTTAGCTATATATGTCATTTGTTGCGTCCTAAATATCAATGAGGATAAATTGAATTGTTATTGTTGTTGTTCTTATTATTATTTAGGGGGCTTAGGAACATTTTGGGGTAGCTTCAGCCCCCTAAAATAGGCCTAACAACGTCCCTGGTTTAAAGTCTCATAGAGCAACTTTTTACGTGGATCAGGTTTCAGGATGATGATTCTTCAATGAATTAAATGTGTGTTAAACTGTTGTTGTTGAATTGTCTCTTTACTGAGAGAACCGACCACATTATTATCTGTTAACTTCTGGTCTAATCCACCAACCCTCACACACTAATCTGTACAACAGGATTCATACCAACACCAACATCAACACATTCACACATTACCTTGTGTGTCTTCAGTCAGTTAAGATCCAAACCAGGAGACCAGAGGACAGAGTTCCTGTTTGTGTCTGAATTCCTCTCTGCGCAGGTAAAAGCGTTAACAAGAAAATCCCTCCTCATAATACTTTTCACATCTTCTCCCTGTGAGAGGAGACAGAGGTGAAGAGTCACAAACACATGAGCTAAAAGTTCACTTATTACAGGTCATAAAAATGTCTTCATTGATAGATCAAATGAAAACCAAGCACACTAATGGCTAAATGATGTTGCCTCTAACACAGGCCACAGTGTAAGCTTTGGCTAAGGTGAGGAGGATGGAGAAGGATTTGAAGAGTAAACTAAACCATTGGCAAATCTATAAAAGATATTTTGATTGATTTCCAAAAAGGTAAAAATAACATGTTCTACTTTTCTTTGAAGTGAGAAGGAAGACCTGCTCATGGCTATGACAAATCACACGGAGAGACGTGGACTTCTACGTTGAATCTCAATTAGCAAAGGCCATGCTGTGGCAATAAAATAAAAAACAGTTGCCCTGCTCTTAAAAGCATTACAAATGTGAAACTGTGTTTTTAAGAATCGTTAGCCTCTCTGACATAATTTGGTCCAGATTTGACAAGTCTACATATAGTGGTTTTGGATCTGGACCTTGTCCAATGTGGTCTACATATGAAAAAGAACAGGGAAATCCCCTGTATTGCATTTTCACAAGTAGAATAAAGTTTTCACAAATCTGAAACTGTGTTTTTAAGAATCTTTAGCCTCTCTGGGATCATTTAGTCCAGATTTGACAAGTCTACTTATAGTGGTTTTGGATCTGGACCAGGTCTTATATAAAAAAAACTGAAATCTCCCTTTATTGCATTCTCATGAAGACAATAAAGCTTTCCCAAATCTAAAAGTGTGTTTTAGACATAATTAATAATTTACCTTAATGACTAACACAAAAAAACCCGGAGGATCAGTCACTCAGCAATGTAAATTATGTTTCCCTGCTGAACGGAAACTAGACTACTGAATCGGAAACCAACTTCAAGGTCAGGGTAACTTCTGCCTGATTATCTGGCCACAGGCTCCTCTTCCTCTCTGCAGTTCTTCTCTGTCTCTGTGCACCTGTGTCAGTGCACCCGTCTCTGTACCCCGTCCCCATGTGTGCTCTGGCTCTGTGTGTGTGCTGCTGGCGGGACAACATCAAATCACAAGAGGGGGGAGGAGGAGCAAAGCTCTTTGGTGTGAACTCTGGAAAGAAAGTGGAAATATTATATAGCCATGTCTACAAGTTCCTTTATTGACCTGATCAGTGTGTTTGAGTACAATATACGTTTAACTTTATTCAAATAATAAATAACTAGCTAACATTACAATAGCTGCCTCTGCAAAAATAGAAATTAGTTTTTGCTTTGAATACATATGAATCAGAATCAAGTTTTGTCGTTGCCTTGGTGAAAGGTGCATACATAAACATCAAACATATTAATACAAAACACAATAAATATATAAAAAAAAATGCATGCATATGAAGTAACTGTTGCATAAGAAAAAACTATTTGAACCAAATACAAAAACATCTTAAGTAACATTAAGACTGGGGGCAATTGTAACACTCTGACTTTTTCCATTTAATGTATTATAGTCTTGTCCTTATTACTCTAAATGTAATAATTGTATCATTAATTAGAGCACATAAATATGTTTATTGTATCAAAAAATGTCGAGAAAATGTAAAATATGTTACGATTGCCCCAGTCTCCCCTAACAGTTTGATAACAGAGTTTGATGACATCCCATAAAAATAATGAGAACATTGTTTTCCTCCATAATTATTTTTGTATATCAGTTCTGTAATTAGAGATTTATATCATGAATGTGTATCAGTCATCACCTTTTACAGGTTGTTAGTGTTCATTTTGCTAGTTTTCATGTGTGGGAAACATCAACATCACTATGGTTACCAGCTGCCAATGAGAAACTAGTATTTTCTTTGTGTCTGTAATATAAACAGTTCATTCCGACAGTTTTGCCTCAGTTGTTAATGATTAAACTCTGATTCAACAGCTGCTGATCTGTAACTGGTACTTTCCCGGATGGGAGTCTGGTTCTCTCTGCATTCTTCTCTTTCTGAAAAAAGAAACAACCAGCCAGCAGAGCTGCTGCTGTCAGTCCCAGTACACAGTAGAGACCGATCCATCCCCGACTCTCTGGTTGTGGTGGACTTGTTGTGTTTGGTGGACTTGTTGTGTTTGATGTCTCAGGTTCAGGCCGATCCCTCGCTGCTGTAAAGAGACCAAACACATCTGTTTCATTCATGTGAAGGAAAACATTTCACTAAAAGAGAAGGAATTGTAAGGATCGTGGATTTCCACAGTATTTTTTTCTCAGGTTCTTATTAATCTAAAAAGCTGCTGAATTAGGGCGTTGTTGGCCCACAACAACCCCTCTTAGCTGTTATATAATCACAACATATCAGAGTCTGAAGTGAGCTATTGCTTTAATAAAACAGTCATCAAGTATATGAAAGTTTGTCACATTTCAATTTAAATAGATTTTGATTAAAAAAAAATCATGTTCACAATAAAATCTAAGCTCTCCTGGGCTGGCTGCCCGCCTCACACATACTGAGGCTGTTGCTATGGAACAGTAATGCTAGCCTTCACTAGCAGCTAGCACCGACTTTCTTTTGCTTAACACTAAAGAAAGGCAAACAATAACACAAACAAACTAACTGCTCGAGGCAGCGGTAGCGCAGCAACTACCGTGTTCTGGGCGGTAAAATGACTGTTTTTGTGAAAGGAGTCTGGCAGCTTTGAAGAGAGCAGAGATAACGGTTTCAGTTCCCTGTTTTAAAGTGCTGTCTGACAGCGAGGTAAAGCTCTGAAAATATTCTAAATATAGTGTTTGATTTTAAACCAGCTCTGTGTCCTGGCAGTGCTTCCCTCCGAGGCACCAGCCATCAGTCAACGTTTTTCTCAGACGCGGAGTGATGCTTAATGTGCAAAGGAGTCTGATTATAGTCGTTGTATGTGGATATTATATCACGGCTATGAACCAATCACATTGCTTGATTTGGGCAACCTTTTATAATAAATCAACATACCAGTGACATTAAGTAGACATCTACCAGAGTTCCTCCCATAATCTGTGTCCACATAACACTTGTACATTCCTGAGTCTTCAGTCCTGAGTCTGGACACATGAAGTCTGAGTCGTCCTTCTCTGAGGACGTCTTTGTCCCACGGACTCGTCCTGCAAACTGTTCATCCTGAGACTCTGGGACCTCAACTCCTTCATGGAGATGAAACAGGATTGAGGGTCTGAGATCAGTAAAGAGTTCACAGAAGATAAAATGATAGTTGTAGGAAGTGTGAGGGTTGGTTGTGAAGGTCCACTCCAGTGTGATGTGGTGGTTCTCCTCTGCCTGATAGGAGGTCTGGGTCACATTCACTACAAATGTTCCTGTTGAGGAGACAGAGAGGGAAAGTGAGGAGCAGACACACTGACAACTTTAAACTCCATCTCCACATGTTTCTGTGGAGACTTTAGTGATTCTTTGTTTAGTGTTAGTGGATAATAAAGTGAAGCTGTAAACTAACCAGAGACACAGGAGGTCAGGATGATGAGCAGCAGGATCTTCATCATCTTCTCCCCTGTGAGAGGAGACAGAGGTGAAGAGTCACAAACACATGAGCTCAGAGTTCACTTCTTACAGGACCGAGAGAGAACATATACAGTCTGTTTATACTTCTTCCTCTGTGTTACTTATAACACTTAACTGATCAGGGCCAAGTTTTTCAAAAGTAATCCAGTGGGATTTCGTATGACGAATTGGATCAAATCTTGGAAATGGGTTTTTCAAAAGCAAAAGAGGGATTCCGAACTACAGTGTTTCCTTTAGGATTTTTTTGCCCGTGGGGGCAGATCTGTCGGAACCCGGCCCCACCCTCGCCCGGCCCCAACCGCCAAATGTTTTAACGTTAAACGGAACTGACACTTCGCTGCAACACAAACAAATATATTTATTCACCTCTATTCAAACACAATGAGGCATATTTTCATTGAACTGTATTTTTGAGGAACTGTAGGTCTACAAAATGAATTTTTCAAGAAATTTTCATAGGGAAACCAAAACCCAAAGTAGGCTATAGTATGAAACCATTCATAATGAAACTAATTGCATATTTGCCTAAGGGGCAGGGTGTGAACTGCAGGGAGCTTAGGGGAGCTCAGCTCCCCTTAAAAAGACATGGGTTCCCCTGAAAACGTTGTGAAATTTTGGGGGTCTCTAAAAATATTGACAATGTATCATTTGGACGTGCAATTTCAGTTTTGTGTAATGTGATCATTGTGGATTATTATGTGTAAAACTGCAAAAATATCATTCATGCATGTCGGCGATTTGAACCTAATTCACTTCAATAAAGATAACTATACTATAGTATACATACTATATACTATACTATACATGCTATTCTTGTTATGTCATCAAGGCGTGCGGCACGGCGGCGCAAATTCAACTCATGTTAGTGCATGTTAACTCAAAGATTCATAGAAAAAATATAAACGTTGGAGGCCATTAATCGGCGCGCGCAAAGTCCTTGAAATCCATTCTGCAGTAAGCATCGTATAGCCATGGCAAAAAAGAAACAAGGCAGTTTAATTAATTTTGGTTTTACAAAGAAATTGTGTAGCGATGATGTTAATAGCACGACTAATTCACCTGTTGCAAGCCCTGTTAGCACATCTCCCACCGGGATGACAACGCAAGGAGAAGCTGAAGAAATAATGTCCTCTCTGGCTGAAGATGATCCTAACCCTTCTTGCTCCCCTCTCTCCCGTTAAATTGGAACAGCCAGCAGTGTAGAGACTGGAAGAGCCCATATACATGGCTGTTTGTTAAGGAATGGAAGCTGGGGGGCGTCGCTACAATTGCTAAGGTCTAATTGAACGGAGGAATTATGGTATTCTTCGGTAGCCTGAGTAACTTTAACCGTTGTTCATGTGAAATCTCTAAGACAGCCCGATGCTTTGTTTATAGACTATTTGTGGCTGTTTGCAGTTTGACCTATCTATTCCTGTCGATAAAGTATAATCGTAAATCCTGTAGTGCATACACTTGTAGCTGTTATGTATCTTTGTAAGTCGCAGTTTACCGCACGCCCCCACGTGGAAAAAAGGGGCTCCCGAAGGCCACGGTATAGTTCGAACACTGCTCATGGGCAAAGTTATCAGCCTTGCTGTGTGCATTAGATTTTTCTTGGCTTTTGCAAAAATAACTCCAAGGCTAGGTTATATAATTCAGAAAGAGATGGCCCATTAATGCTGAGTAGCATACATGCTGCTAGATGGTCCCCTGTGGCCTGTTCCTTAACAATAGAACGGCAAGGACGGTCATTTTGACCATTTTGAAATTTATATGTGTAATAACTTTGCTAAATGAAAAAATACAATCCTGCTGGTACCTGACTTTTTAAAAGAGTCTGTATTTTCATTTAAAATTGTTTTTATATACATTACACAAAAAGGCAAAGAAAATACAATCACTTTTACCTATTTTGGCCATACACAGTCATACTGACCGCCGGATTTTCGCGGTTTTGTTTTTAATCTTTTGCGTGGTTGAAGATGCATCTTGGTTGCTTAGTAATAATCATAGTCTCTTTCAGAGAAACGTAACTAGTGGTCTCGAGTAACAAGTGTGGGCATCACCGATGGGCCGAAGGCAGAATCTGTAACGTAGGCTACGGCGTGGATGGACTCTGTTCTGAATCAGAAGAAAAGCACCGGCCGCTTCTGTGAAAGGCGCTGTACACGTAGATGGACGGTAGCTGTCTGCGTGTTCATATAACATGCTACAACTGGCTGGAATCATCGCACACATCCTCTCCAAGGAGTGCACCAGCTGTAAAATGTCCAAGAGGAAGTTCATGCAGCAACTGGCAGAGGAGCTGAGAGCGGAGTTTATAGAGGAAAAAGGGGAAGCGGCGCACGGTCCGAACAGCGCCGCGCACCACAGAAGACACCAAAATGGAGGCAGTGCCAGGTTAGGTTAGGTTAAACATGTTCAAATAACATACTTTTAATTGTTGTTTGGCTGTGAATTATGTTGAATGAATTCCCCAATATGTTCAGGGACATGTATGAAATAATCATGGTTTAGCCTACTGTAAAGGCCAACAGGGTAGTTAAGCACTTTTTGACTATAGCTACGCTACAATGTTTTATTATTATGCTATCAAGCTTTTATTTTGGTAACCACAGAAACCGGAAGCATGGTAACGAAAATCAGCTCGACAAAATCGGTGAAGAAGACGAAAGAGTAGTCGTGAAAAGGTTCATGGTCAAAAACAGTAAAAGGCCACGGAAAAACAGTTAAAACTACAAGGTTTAGCTTCAGTCAGTTGGGGAACAAGGTTTGTAGAGTTAATGAGAAATATATTTGAGCTACTTGAAATGTTTATCTTGAAATGTATAATTTGATAATGCTAACGTATTGAAACTAATGTAAGGAGCTGTGTAACGGTTGAAATGTGATGGTAATGCGTGGTTTATATGTTTTACCCAGCTCTTACGTTGGTTGATGACACGGACGGCAATAAAAGTCATTTAACCATCAGTTCTGGCCTTCTCAATATTGACTGGATGCTACACCTACTATGCCATGATATGAATTATTGAAACACGTATTAGGCTAGGCTACTACTCAAAAGTATAATTAAAATCGTAAAATGTACATGTCAGTATTATTACGTTGTTCTAAAGATATCCTAAGACAATACATGCATTAATATCGCAATTGGGTATTTATCATGAGAGATTATAGAGTTTGGAATCTGGCGGTCAAAATGACTGCTCATGGCAGTTCTAGTAGGCTAGTTATGGAATTCGCACCTTCCAGTATCTTAATGCAGGAGCAAACCTGCCCTTTGGGTTTTCAAAAACTAAGGCCCCGGTTGGGGATCTATTTGATCCAAAAGAACAGGATTATCTTGATCCCATTAGAAGGGTGGATTCAGTTGTGATTTTTCGAATTGAACTGGCTAAAGAACAAATCTTTAAGATTCAAGATTCATACTTTATTGTCATACAACTCTGTGCAAGTTGCTAGGGATTTGCTTCAGTGTGCTGATGACAGGACATCAACAAAGACACAAAAAAAACATAAAGCATATATATACACACATACCGGTATCCCACACAAGATCACACTTGACACAGGCAGATAAAAAGAGGGCACACTGCTCACCACATACCTGGATGACAGTTCAGGAGGCTAGAGTGACAGATGTCTGGTTAAAGTTACATGGTGCATACGGATTCAGAGTGCAAATCCACAAACTTTACAATAAATAGATAAAATAAAGCTAGTATGGGTGGCGTAAAACATATAGAAGAGTTTTGTAAAAACAGTGTAAAGAGATGTGCAAATTATACTGGCTCAAACCTTTTTTCATGAGGTACTGGTTCAGGGATGGAGAGCTGTTTAGAGATTTTATGGCTCTGCAGTATGTGCTGTTGAGAAAGCGCGGTCTTTGTCTTAATAGCTCTCAACCTTCTCCCTGATGGGAGGATGGTGAAACAGGAGTTAGCAGTGTGAGTCTCATCTTGTAGGATCTTTAGGCCTTTCCAGTGGATACGGCCCTCGTAGATCTCACAAATGGGGGAGAGTTTGCAGCCAGTGATTGTCGAGGCTGTATTGACTATCCTGTCCAGCTGCAACCTCTGCTGAACAGTACAGTTGCCATACCAGACAGTAAGAGAAAAAGTGACACTCTCGATGGCGCCCGGGTAGAATTGCAACATTCCCTCACAGGCTACCCCAAATTTCCTCAACTGGCAAAGGAAAAAAAGCTTCTGGTGGGCTTTTTTGGTAATGTTGGTTGTGTTATCCTCCCATTTTAAAGAGGACGATATTGTTGTGCCTAAAAACCTAAAACTGTCCACCTGCTCCACCATCTCTCCATTGATGTAGCAAGGGCTGGGACGCATCCCACTTCTGTGGAAGTCGACCATTAGCTCCTTAGTTTTGGAGACATTTAACTCTAAGTTGTGGATCGAACACCATTCAATAAGTGAGAGGACCTCAATTCTATAGGCAACATCATCATCCTCAGAAATCAGCCCCACCACTGTTGTATCATCTGCAAATGTAAACCTTTTAACAGAATCAGTGTGATGTGCAGTCATTTGTGTACAGCGAATACAGAAGAGGTGATAAAACACACCCCTGGGGGTAGTGGCGCGTTTTGGCACGGGGCGAACCGGGCAACATGGGGGGCAGCATGAGAATAAAAAAAAATAAAAAATGTCTCTACTTTCGCGCGTCGTTTTCTTTTGTTTTCTATAATTTCACTGTGTGGGGAATTGGCAGATCAGCCCCCAGCAGCTGCAGGCGCTCTGCTTGCTGAGAGAGATCAACAACACCCCCTACTTTCACAATGAAATGGACTAGTCCGTAACAGTGCTCCGGGGCCGGCGTGAAAGATAAACACAAAGTGAAAGGCGAAATGGGAAGTACACAGAGACGGAGCAAGACCAAGACAAGTCTAAAGCTTTTTTATGTCAATGGTCTAAACCCCAAAATGAAACAAAGTTATTACCGCGCGGCTCAATAAAAGAAAAAGCTTGTTTTATGATTCATTAGGAGTATACAGTTTTAGTGTATTAATAAATGGCACTTTGTTGAAGTATTTAAAATGTCAACTCTCACTGATTCTTGCTTACTCATTACATGGCATTAGTAGTTTTAGGAGTAGGAGTTGGTATACATATTCAGGGGAGCGCAAAGACAGGTACAGCTTTATCAATACTAGTTAAACAGTTGTACAGTTTTATTTCCAACTTGTATATATATTGTTCTTATATTCTATCCCATTATTATTTCATGTATATTGTATCCTATTATTTCATTTATATTCTGTGTGGGCTGTGTGTCTGATATTGTGCTGCTGCAACACTGGTATTTCCCATTTTCAAAATGGTCAGGTTTTTTAGTTTGAGTTGGGGTTTTCTGTTCTTAGTGCCATAGTGTAATAATTACATTCTCTTTAGTGTGTTTTAAAATTTGTGTGATGAAGGATTTGTGCTATTTTTAATATTTATTCTATATTGTGTCTTTTGGCAATGTTGGAGGTAGAGATTGTGCACCTTAAAAAAAAAAAGGAGGGGGTCTCGCCGGGGCATCAATCAATGTAGAACCGCCTGCCGGGGGCAACAGTGTTAATTTGCTTGACAATAGAGATCTTGTTACTTAAAGTTTGCTGGGTAAAATTGTATTAAAAGCAGAGCTGTAATCTATAAAGAGGACATTTGCATAGTTGCCTGGGGCCTCCAAGTGCTGTAGAATGGAGTGGAAACATAGGGATGCAGCATCCTCAACGGACCTATTTGCCCTATATGCAAACTGGAAGGGGTCTAGCCTGACCACACTGGACAGATGATTACATACTATTCTCTCAAAGATTTTCATTATAACAGATGTTAATGGTACAGGTCTGTAATAATTCAGGCAACTAATACTGGATTTTTGGGGCACAGGAATTATGACAGCGGATTTAAAACATTGAGGGGCTCCTGCATTCCCTCACAGACCAGTTAAATATGTCTGTGAGGACTGACGCCAGTTCATCTGCACAATGCTTAATAGTAGCGCAGGATACGGGTCAGTACCTGCAGCTTTCCTGCAGTTCTGCTTTTGTAGTAGGAGCCTAACCTCATCCTCCTCTTGCTTACCCAACTGCAGCAGAAAAAAAGTACAGATGGAGATACATCCCCTAAAGGCAGAGATGGAAAGAGCTGGTGTCTGTCCTGTAAATGATTTTTGACTATTGGATAGTATTGTTTTTGTTTTGTTATTTAATATTATAACAAAATAAGGGATGTAAAATATTTCTGTTTATTACAATGTTTCTGTTTCTTAAAAATTAAAACAAACAATGGCTATTTGTGGCCACCGGTATTTTGCCTACCTGTTGTTCTTTGCTCGCCAGTAGGCTACACTGTTTGTTCCATTTAAGGCTCTGGTAAACAGGATTTGGTAATCCTGAAATTTGTGATTTGGATCACAGTGTTATCCAATGTTACTTTCAAAACTGGCATAAAAGTAAGATGGATCAGGTGATCGTGGATAGCAAAACATGGGATTTCCAAATCTGGATCAATTTGTTTTTTCACATTTTTTTAAACAAACACCGGGCCCAGAGAACTGACAATAAGCAGCTTCAGTGATGTATTTCTGTCACAAGATGGCACCAGTTAGTAGAGTTTTTCAACTGAGGAAGAACAAGGAAGGAAGAGTGTACTATGATCTGAGATAGACTGTTAAGACAAAGCAGAGGGCGGGGACTAAAAACTGTAGTTAAACAGTTTCTAACGATCTTCAACAGGATCCTTATCATTCCAAACTATAACGTTTGTGCTTTGTTTTTCCAATGATTGTTGTTTTAATTAGGCGTTTGTTAATCTACGCCCTATTAAAATAATGTATAGGCTATATATCTGTGATAAATCTTTCAGTCATCGTCTGAAAACTATTATACTAGTATAGGTCTAAATATATAATATATAGGCTATAATAGCAGCAGATGAATCAGTGTCATAAATACATCAATTATTATCTGGATCAACAAACACTAATAAAGGGTTCAAACTGTCTGAGACAACACTGAAACATTTCTACAATATTCACATTTAATAACCTGGGGGGTGTTTTCTAGGACTTGAGGGGGGTTCGGGGCTTAGCCCGGACCCATTTAAATAAACTGGCTTGTCCAGCTTGTTAATAGCCAGTGTATGTTAATTTAGCTGGCCAGTTTGTAGATGTTAGTTAGATAGCACCAACATTTGGCCTTATCACAACTGGCCTGGCAACGCAAAGGCCAAGGTTTTCTTCCCTGATTTGGTGGGTGACTTATGATGTGCGCGGTGGGGAATTCTGGTGAATTTTTACGCCCCTATTTCTACATCTTTCTGAAGCAATTTGTGGTGAAAATATCTTTATGTAAAGGGAAACATAGATTACAATACAAAAATAAAAACATAATGGAATATTTAGCAGTAAGGCTCTCAGGCATTCTGTATTGCTTTCAACTATTTCTTCTCCTGTAGATCAACTTTTCTAATTATATCTGAGTCAGCACACATGTAGCCTAGGCAGGACTTACTCTTCCCTCCTCTTTTGCGTATTTTGTTGGGGAAGTAACCTCCTTAAATATGCACATGACAATTATTCAACTTAAGGATACATTAATTCATTTTAAAATGAATTAATAAATCCCTTGACTTCAATAGCTCAGATCTGGTGGAGCAATATTTCTGCTCATGTTCAGAACGTGCACATTTAAAATATAACTCATCCCATCTGTGTTCTCTGAGATTTGGAGGAGTTGTGATATTTTGAGAAAAATTAAGTTACAAGAATAACATCACTATATTTCAGAAAATGGTCTACTTGCACCATAGTCTGCTGTGCATTATAGCTTTGCTGATATGGTAGATCTCAGACCTTCTGACAGACACAGAGCCCTGTTTGAGACTCTGGTCTCTGAATGAGAGAAAGTTTAGGGAAGTGGTTGTATGCTTCTCCACACCGGGGGTGGAAAACCGAAATAATCATACACACGGAACACAAAGGCGACACATCTGCCGCAGCATGCCCACAGCAGAGCGTCTATTATGATGACCTGAAGCGGAACAGACCAGGAAGGAGTGCTGCTCATCTCTGTTTTACAGCGAGAGTAGACACTAAGAGACGCACAGGTCTGCTTCAGAGTCTGAACTTCAAACTAAATCATTAGTATTGCGCCCGTAAACTTAGTGTTGATGGCATCAATGTATTAGACTGATTGGGCTATGAATCCTCAAATTCAAATTTACACCTTCTACAGCAACAAATAAGTAGGCTAATGATGGTCAGTCCCCACACGTAGGTAGGGCGACTATTTTTCTGTACTATTCGCCTCCAGAAAAATAAACTTGACGGGTTACAGCGTTCTAACATGAGATCTACAAAAAATGTAAGAACTGTGAGTGCCTTGGAAAATACTTCTTCGAAATTGGATGTGCCATCCTGGGGCTTTTATTCTATTAAAGGCCTACTTTTGTGTAAAAATAAATTAAAAAAGAGCAGAGAGAGAGAGAGAGGTGGGGGAGAAAGAGAGAGAGAGAGAGAGAGAGAGAGAGACCTAGGCCTAATGAGCCTCTGAGTCCTGAACCATAGACTTCCTACAGCACAAATAACATTAAAATGTTGTTGTCATATTGAAAACAACTCTTTACTAAATGTTTATATTATAGGTTGTTGTTGAATTGTCTCTTTACTGAGAGAACCGACCACATTATTATCTGTTAACTTCTGGTCTAATCCACCAACCCTCACACACTAAATCTGTACAACAGGATTCATATCATGACAACACCAACATCAACACATTCACACATTACCTTGTGTGTCTTCAGTCATTTAAGATCCAAACCAGGAGACCAGAGGACAGAGGTCCATCTTGTGTCTGTCTTCTCTGCAACATCTGTGAAGCTTTAATAACATATAATATCTTTGTTGTTGATTAGCTCTCTCTGAGTAAGTTAGTGTAAACAGTTTTACACAGCGAAGAGTCATAACAACTTCTCTAATATAAATAGGGACTTATTTACAATATGAACTGATTGTAACATTATGAAGTGAACATTAGGAAAGAACAGAAACAACATCCATCAGTCAGCAGAGGACAGGAGGTCTTGGATCAGAGATCTGATGACTCATTCAAGACCTGAACGCTCGTTCCTCTGAGAAACTCTACACATCAGAGATATGATCAGTAGATTTAGTTAAAGCATGACTGAAGCAGATTGTTGGCAGGCTACATAGACGATAAGGGATATAGGCTCACATATGCCCATATATGTCACAATCTTTAAAGTAAAACCTGCCAGGACAGGACTATCTCGTCCCATCTTGCCAGTGTCTGTGAACGTTTAAATTATAAGTTGAATCACACTTTGAATGTGAGTCTTTACAAAGAAAAAGAAAAAGTAGATTAAAAAAATACCTTTAACAATCAGCAAAAACCATTTAAATGAGAAGACAACAGACATGAAATTTCTCAAAGAGCAATTTTTGAAGAGGACACAAATAATAAAGCCAAAATTGTCCAGTTGTAGAGGATCTGTGTAGTTGTGGGACTCCAGTAAGTAGGCTGGCGAGGCTATTTTATTCACTATATACATGGGATGAAGTGATTCTTTTTCTCTAATACATATGACCTGAGAACTGAACTTAAGTAAACGTAACGTAAAGTGCAATCATGGATTAATGGTGTTAAAAACGTCACTTGTTCAGTCAGAATCAGGTTCATTAAAATAGTTAATATAGTTAATTAAAATAATATTTACTAGTGACAGCACAGTTTTGTGCTCAACATGCACCACAAGAGGGGCTGGGCTCTCCTGGTGTAGACTTTGGGCGAATTCAATTTCAAATACAAATGGGAAGTTTGTGCAATAGGCTACATCACTTGTGTGTTTTGAGTGTAAAAACCAAAACCTAAACCTTTTAATATCGGCATTAAATAATGACTGACTATTTCACAGAGCATTGGTTGGTGTTAACTTGTATCAGGGATGTTACTGACACTGACTGAATATGGCCCAGACACACCTCGGATATTTCCCCGCCGTCACTGTAATGAAAACCCAGCCAGCCAGGGTCTTAGTGAGCGCTGATATCAGAACATGAACCAGATGGGTTTGATTTCTATAAAAACTAAACGACCAAGTAATGTAATCTGTGTATGTCCGCCACCGGAAACACTGACAGACACTGCAAGCCAGTTTGTAAAACTAGTTCTCAACATGTAGCCTGCAGCCATGCAACACCGATCAGAGCTCCGGGCAGCAGCAGAGTAGAGGAGTGATGCAGGTCTAAACACGCAGCTTTACGCTTTCTACATGTAACAAATATTCACTAAGATCACACTTACCTGAAACTCATCCAATCGACTTTTGAAAACGGCTCAGTAGTAGCATATTCATCTTGCTGTTAGAATCGACTACAATGTTTGCAAAAAGTTTGCTTTGTTGTTTTTAGTATGGGAAGTGGGAGAAACAGATGCTTCTTAAAACCCGTTTTAATGAAGTCCCAGTATTCCCAGTAAGAATCCTGAAAGGTCCCAGACAGTAATAATTCAGATTTCAGATTCAGATTCTCTCTCGTAGTGTTTGGTTAAAGCTCCCAGTCCTCCCAGTAGCCGCATTATGTGTGCTATAATACTAATGATTTAGTTAGAAGTTCAGACTCTGAAGCAGACCTGCGCGTCTCTTAGTGTTCACTCTCTCTGTAAAACAGAGATGAGCAGCGCTCCTTCCTGGTCTGTTCCGTTTCAGGTAGTAATTATAATGGACGCTCTGCTGTGGGCATGCTGCGGCAGATGTGTTGCCTTTGTGTTCCGTGTTTATGTTTATTTTGGTTTTCCACTGCCGCGTAGAGCAGCCGTACAACCACTTCCTGGATTACTGGATTACTGCTCTGAGTCTGTCAGAAGGTCTGAGATCTACCATATCAGCAGAGCTATAATGCACAGCAGACTATGGTGCAGGTAGATTATTTTTGAAATATAGTGATGTTATTCTTGTAACTTAATTTTTCTCAAAATATCACAACTCCTCCAAATCTCAGAGAACACAGATGGGATGAGTTATATTTTAAATGTGCACGTTCTGAACATGAGCAGAAATATTGCTCCACCAGATCTGAGCTATTGAAGTCCAGGGATTTAGTAATTCATTCTAAAATGAATTAATGTATCCTTAAGTTGAATAATTGTTATATGTGTTGTACCCTTAAAAGGGGAATAGTAATGCGAGAAGGATGAGAAAACACACACCAGCTCTTTCCTTCACTCGTCTGTATTGAATACATTCCAAACAACACACACAAAACAACAGACAAATGTATATATAATGTATATATGCGCACACTCAGCTCCAGGACCACAGGCACAATGAATGCATCCCCAACATGCTCCAAATCATCAAAACTACTGCTTCAACCAAACAAACATGACATGCAAATTACATCTCCAACAAGCCAAACCATCATGGAAACCTTCCTTGAATAAGGAGATGCATTCAATTTTTGTCATTATGACGTGAAGCAGACACAAATATACACATATACAAAAGAAACGGCAACGCTCCCAAACATCAACGTCAACACTCAGACTCCGCAGTGTACGAGGTATCCGGCTACTAGCTTACTAGCTTGAGTTAGCAAGAAATTCAATAACAAATAAGTCCCACAAAACGTATTTTCCATGCATTTAAAACCACAGTAACATAAAGAAACAATCAACATGTGTTCATAAGTATACAGTGCTATGCAAACGCTAATTACCTTAAAA
The DNA here is from genome assembly GCF_010015445.1 of Perca fluviatilis. Taxonomy (NCBI): domain Eukaryota; kingdom Metazoa; phylum Chordata; class Actinopteri; order Perciformes; family Percidae; genus Perca; species Perca fluviatilis. The sequence continues at coordinate 25,248,630 of NC_053125.1, read as the reverse complement.
GGGGAATAGTAACGGGAGAAGGATGAGAAAACACACACGCAGCTCTTTCCTTCACTCGTCTGTATTGAATGAGGAAGAGGAGCGCGATCCCCCTACTGGAGCCCCTAGGCATTACCAACACATCGACGTATCACACAGATAAGGATCTGAATTAGCTATCTGCATACAAATGAAACCACACATTTTGAAAACACATACTATGTTCAACTCAAAACAAATTGTATGTCTGAATAGTTGTCATATACAACCTGTCACATACTCCCCCTCAAAACAGATGTTGTCCCCAACATCCTAACCTTTGACCTTTAGTGCAGACAAGGCGTTAAACCGTACATTAATAGATACACAATGCACCACTATTTCAGACCAACAATTCAGCTGCATTTTCTCTTATATAGTGCAATATTACAGACTGGAACTCTTTTCAAACATTCTTTCATATTCGGATAAACATCCAGTGTCCCTCAGTGTCCTAGTTCTCTGTTTCCGTACTTGTTCTGACCTACAGTGTCCACGTAGTTACACAGAGTTCATTACCGTCTTGTTGGACGGTTCTTATAGTATGTCCAAGTTAAGTGCACTTGCCTTTAATACAGGTCCATGAATGTGCTGTGACTGACAGCAACAATGTCATATAAATGTGTATGTTGAGTGTAACCACAGTCCATCTCATGTGCAACAGTCCATTTAAATGTGGATTCTGTGCTGAACAGTCCATTTTGAGTGTAATGCGTATGTACTAACTCAATTCAGTGGCGTGTAATGTTTCTGTCTTCCACATCTTTAATGTCGGAAGTGCTGGAAGTGGTATGGCTGCACAGTGTATGTCCAAGGCACCATACAGTCTTGCCGCTGTAGTGTCCTAAGGTTGTAACAGGCTGGTGAGCCAAGCCGGTCATATGTGAAGATCTTGGGCTGTCTGTGTTGAGCGTCTAGGCCGCTGACGCTCCTCATCACTGAGATCACTTGACACAGGCGAAGGAGCGCGTCCTCCAGTTGCAGGCCCTCAACATAACTGTCCTCTCTCTCCTGTGAGTTTTCCATTTCATCCAATGCTTGTTCTTTCTCAGTCGGCATGTTTTCTTCAGATTGTATGCGTTCAAGCTTGGGAGGTATACTAGTACGCATAAGGATTGATTGTCTCAGAAAGGCACGGTTCAGATTGGTGCTGAAGTGGAACTGGATAATACTTCGTCATCGTCCTCTTCCTCTGACTGCTCTGTTTCCTTGATTTCCTCCACATTTCTCTGCCTCGCGTTCTTGGCTGTACTGAGGTTTCCAGTGGCAGGTGGTCACATGGGAGGAGAAGATTGCGGCGCAAGATCCTTGATCTCCCTTTTCCTTTCCTACTTGCCTCAGTTCATAAACAGGGATGTCCTTACTCACTTGGCGCACAACTGTGTGGATAGTATCCTCCCAGTGGCTCCTCAGTTTTCCTGGACCACCACGAGGTGTCATGTTCCTGATTAAGACACACGTACACCAGGCTGTAGTACTGAGCTTTTCACTGTACTGTCATAATGTCTCTTACTCCTTACAGCAGCTTTATGAGCATTTTCTCTTGTGATCTCATAGGCTTCTTCATGCCTTGCTTCCACTTCTCCATGTAGTTACTGTTATTACAGTTTCCTTGTTCCGAGGTCAAGTTGAACAACATGTCAACTGGCAGTCGTGGGACGCCCCGTTACGAAAAAGGTAAGAGAAACCCGTCACTTCACTGCAGGTACAATTGTACTCGTACATCAGTTTGTTTAGTGAGTCTTTCCAGTGAGTCTTTTGTCTCTCTGTGAGGGTCTTCAACATCTGGAGTAATGTTCGGTTAAACGGGCTCTACCTGTCCGTTCCCTTGAGGGTGGTAGGGAGTAGTCCTCGACCCAGCAACTCCACAGTACTTTTTCAGTTGTGTAAACAGTTGATTTTCAAATTCACCACCCTGATTGTGATGTATCCTTGTTGGGAAGCCAAATTTCAATGCATAGTCATTAAATATTTCTGTCTGCCACTGTTTTGCCTGATTTGGAAGTGTGGCGTAAGCTTGTGCAAACGTGTAAAATGGTCAATGATTACAAGAATATATTCATAACCACCTTTACATTTATCAAGGTGCAAGAAATCCACTGAGACAAGCTCAAACGGTTGAGTGGTGACAATGCTCGTCAGCGGTGCTCTTGTCTCATGACTTGGCTTCTTGTGTTTGAGGCACACACATCTTCTTGCAACATAATCCTCTATCTCTCGCTGCATGTAGGGCCAGTAAAATCGGTCTCGTATCAGTGATGTTGTCCTGTTTACACCTTGGTGGCCCATTTCATCGTGAAGTTCCTTTAACACTGTACTTTTATGTTTTTCAGGAAGAACCAACTGTTTTCTGTTTGCAGTTTTCCTGTACAACACTCCACTTTCATTAATTTCCAGTTTGTCCCACTCTCTGAGAAGACATGTGATCTGTGGACTGAGTTGTTTTAGTTCTTGACCTGATGGCTTTTTGTCAGCCAGTTTGAACTGAACCACCGATCCAATAGTGGAATCATTCCTCTGGTCGTGTTTAATTTGTCCTGTTGTTAGTGGAATGAGAGGTGTGCCTGTAGCAACTGCCGCGCATTCAACTGAAATGCCCATGGACCAAGACACGTTGGATTCATCCTGATTTTCCACTGCCTGTGTAGCTGCACCAATCACATCATATGCCATTTCCTCTGAACACTCTTTCATGAATGTCTCCACATCCAAAGGCATTCTGGACAGACTGTCTGCGTCAATATTTTCTTTACCAGGGCGGTATTTGATTGTGAAATTGAAATCTGCTAGTTCTGCTACCCACCGGCACCCTGTTGCATTCAGCTTAGCAGTGGACAGCACATAGGTAAGTGGATTATTGTCACTGTAGACGGTGAAGAATGGTGCATAGTATAGATAATCACGGAATTTCTCTGTGATTGCCCACTTGAGAGCTAAAAACTCTAATTTGCCTGAATGTAGATGGTAATTCTTTCCGGCTGCAGTTAAAAGTTCGGGAGCCATAGGCAATTACACGAAGCTTCCCATTCTGTCTTTGGTACAAAACTGCACCTAGTCCTTGGTTGGAAGCGTCAGTATGGAGGATAAAGGGCTGTGAAAACTCTGGGAAGCCTAGAACGGGAGGCTGAATGAGACAGTCTATCAACTGTTCCAGTATTGACTGGTGTGCATCAGTCCACTCAATGGGTGTGTTGGATGGCATTCCTTTGCTATTTCGTTTAGTTTGCCACTTCCTCTTTTTGTTTTGCAGGGTCTCAGTCTCTGCAGGTTTTTTAAACAGTTCATACAAGGGACAGGCAATACGTGAGAAATCCTTGATGTACTGCCGGTAATAACTCAACAGTCCTAATATTGCTCTTAGTTCACCGACAGTACCTGGCTGCTTGTCTTTCAGGGCCCTTACTGCAGCAGTATCAGCAGAGTCCATCCTGTTTCCCTCAGCAGACACAATCCTCCCAAGGTACCGTACTTCCGCTTTAAACAGGTCACATTTCCTGGGTTTCAGTTTTATCCCATGTTCCCTCAGTCGTCGCAGCACCCTTCTGACATCACTGACATGATCCTCAAAGGTTTTGCTAAACACAAGAACATCATCGAGATAAGGCACACATATTTCATCCCTTAAGCCCTCTAAGCAATGTTCCATGCAGCGCTGGAATGCTGAAGGTGCGTTCATGAGCAAGGCGGAATTCGGACCCACTCATACAGGCCCAAGGGGGTCACAAAAGCTGTTAAGTGTCTACTGTCCTTTGACATGAACCCCTGGTGATATGCCTTACCCTGGTCCAGCAGTGAAAGAGGGTGTTTCCCCAGAGTGTCCATAATGTCCTGTACTCTGGGGATGGGGTGGCGATCTGGGTGAGTTTTCTTATTGAGCTCCCTGTAGTCAATACATAAGCGCAGAGTCCCGGTCTTTTTTCTTACACAGACAACTGGGGGGAGTAGGAAGAGGTAGACCACCCTTGCGCTATCAAGTCCTGTAAGTAGTCTTTCATCTCCTTGTACAAAGGCTTTGGAACAGAGAGATATGCTTTTGACACCGGTTCAACATCTTTTAGTGAAATGTCCATTTGTAGGTTTCCGACACAGCCTATGTCATCATCAGACCTGGAAAATGACTCTGATTCTTCTCTTAACATCTGACTGACTATTTGTCTCTGATGTTCCTCAAGGTGAGTCAGATCAACAGGAGGATCCCACAGTTCATGTGCAGAGAGGCTTTCACTGGAACTCTGGGCCTGGACGTGGTGAATGGATGTGGTTGGTAGATGATCTGTTTTGAATATGTTGGCAGGATACACTGACCTCACTGACTGTACAGTTCCAATAACAGACCTTCCTGGCAGTGTAATGTCATGACCTGTAGGGTTTTGCACACTAACAATGATTTTTGGAGCCACGCCTGCCTTCACTGACACAAGGGTATCACAAAAGTCCAGTCCTTCAGGCCACTGTGGATTCTCATGAGGTTCGAAAATCAGAGTCTTGTCCTCTTTGAAAGGCGGGGCCTGTACTCGACACTCAATTTGGATGGAGCTCTGTTTAGGCACACTGATTCTCTCATTTGCTGTCCTTACATTATGATCGCATACCTGCCCTACACTCACTGCATTAATAAAGGTTTTTGCTTTGTTCTTCCTGAGATGAGGAAAAGCCATTTTTACAGCCTTCACAAGTTTCTCTTTGTCTCCTTGCTTTGTCTGATCTTGCAGGCTATCTAGGACAAGGTGTTCAATTACATTAAAGCCAATAATAGGACACTGTTGTTGGTTGCCTTTCAGCACTAGCATAGGTATTAGCAACTCATGATCACTAGCGGTAAGCTTAAAGGACACTTCAAGCCAGCCAACGTATGGCATTTCTGTCCCATTGGCTGCTTCAATTTGTAACGGATCAAGTGGGTTGACTAGCTCTGCTACATCTCTGAGTGGCACATCAGGTAAATGGCTTCTTTTCCATTGTTCGTCTATAGCACAAACCTGTGAGCCTGTGTCCCAAAGCGCTGAATCTTTTGTTTGTGCAGGAAACACCTGATTAAACACTTCTTCCCTACTAGCTCTCTTACAGTAGGTGTTTTCTCCAGAGCACTATTTTCTTTGCATTTAATTTTCTCGCATAACTGTGTTGTCTTTTTCTTAACATTTGAACATGCATAGGGCTTACAGTGTCTTTTGTGTGCTGGCCAATGGGTTTCCTGGCACTCTTTTGAGCAGTACAGTGTGGTTTTACAAACTGAACAACATTTTAGTTCCTCATTTCCTTTTTCTTTTTCACAACTTGTGCAAGCTTGGGACTTATCTATGTTACTGGTCGCTCCATGTCCCGTGGGAGCAACCCCTCTTAGTTTAAAGGACTCTTCCTAACTGGCTCTACTGGTCTCTGTGCTTTACAACCCGCTCGGAAGTGTTCACTGCTTCCACACTTAAAGCAATGCTGACAGTACTCTTCACCTGCTTGCATACAAGAGAAACACCTTGGGCGAGAGCGTGGTGCTGGGTAGAACCGCTGAGGTGCAAACCTTTGCTGAAACTGAGTTGTCTCCCTCATTCGCCCAGGACCGAATGCTGGACGGTACTCCTGTACCACTGTTGGTGACTGCTGTCTGTAAAAGGGCATGGGATCTGATTCATTGTTACGATGTGGGGGCTGTGGGGGCGAGAAAACTGGATATGGGGCAGGCATATTTGCTGGTTCTCTGCTTGGTTGGGGATATTGTGGGGGTGCAGGTGTGGATCTTTGGATGGTTTCCCTGATCTGGGAGACCTCAGTTCTCAAGTCCTTCAACAGGACCATGTCAGAGCGCATTTCTTTTATCTCAGAAAGCAGATCCGGAGGGAGTGTAGCTGTGCGTTGTGGGATGGTGCTTTTCTTTTCCACTGGAAGTTCATTTGACTGAACTGTATTCACATTAGTTACACGTGATGGAGCAGCATGTTTCTTTTTGTCCTGCCTCTCTTTTTCGTTGCCACATGCAATGTTTAATTTCTCCAGCAGCAGCTCATCTGAAGTGTTCGTTTGCAGGAGGTAAGGCTGCAGGTCACTCTTAATGTTGTCACTCTGAAGGCCAGTTAGGACAGTGTGCATGAATAGACTCTGGACTACGCTGCGGTTACATTTTTAGACTTGAATCAGCTTCCTGAGAAGCAAACAGGATCTTCTGTCTCAGGTCCATTGTTCTTATCAGGAAATTCTGAGGGGTCTCCTTACCGTTTTGGACCTCAGAGGTGAGTTGTTTATATAACTCTGTGGCACCTTTCTCCTGGTAATGGGATCTGAGGATCCTGCGAAGGGCAGGCAGGGTAAGTTTGTCTTTCCCTTCAAGGTAACTTCGCAACTGCAGACCTGGTGTGATGGCGTGGATTACAGCATCAATAATCTCTGACTCTGGATAGTCCTTGTTGAGCCCACTTTCAATTTGTCGGGCTAAACTAGAAAAGGTTAGCCTATCTTTTTGCCCTGGCTCACCTATCTGGCCAGAAATCTTAAAATCTTTGCGCCACATGGAACCATTAGAGGGTGCTGGGGCCATATTCTTTGCTGTTTTGCTGGGACTGGCAGGGTTCTTCGTACTTGATTTCATTAGGCCATGCATTGCATCCTCTTTTTCTTTCAGTGACAGCCTCAACGCCTCTACCTCTTTCTGGAGGTTTTCCTGTTCATCAATTTGACTTAGGATTTCACATTCACTTAGGTTTGTTGCCATATGGATTTTGTCTATTATGTCCTGAACATTAAGGAGGTCTGACATGCCCTCATCCTCCAGGTCGGCCAGTTCTTCCCGCTCAAGATACTCTATTACATGAGAAATTAACTGACTGCGAGTTTTACCAGCCACATGTTCTGTTCCTGATCCCAAAATCTGAAGTGTGTTGCATAATTTAATCAGCTGTTTGACAGTCAGTTGGTACAATTTTCCTTTAATCTCCAGTTGCAGCTTCTCCAATTCAGACTCCATTTTAGCAGAAGAGTTGGCACAAGCAGTAAAGTAAGTGTTTATCTGACTTAATTGGTTTTTTCTTTTCCCTAGTGGTCACTTTTGCTCACTTCAGGATACAAGTTGCCAGTATATGTCCGAAGACCACCTTGACCGCCTTGTCAGACTCTTCTCTCTGATGCCTGGGTTGTTTTATGGGATGATGGACCGCGAGGATTCCACTTAGAGCTCAGGGATGGTCCTCAAGCCAAACATCCCAGCGGTGCCTCCAAATGTTGTACCCTTAAAAAGGGGGAATATAACGGGAGAAGGATGAGAAAAACACACACGCAGCTCTTTCCTTCACTTCGTCTTTATCAAACATGACATGCAAATTACATCTCCAACAAGCCAAACCATCATGGAACCTTCTTGAATAAGGAGATGCATTCAATTTTTGTCATTATGACGTGAAGCAGACACAAATATACACATATACAAATGAAACGGCAACGCTCCCCAAACATCAACGTGGCCACGGGTATCCGACTTAGCTTACTAGCTTGAGTTAGCAAGAAATTCAATAACAAATAAGTCCCACAAAACGTATTTTCCATGCATTTAAAACCACAGTAACATAAAGAAAAATACTATCAACATGTGTTCATAAGTATACAGTGCTTTGCAAACGCTAATTACCTTAAAGAGGGAATAGTAACGGAGAAGGATGAGAGAAAAACACACACGCAGCTCTTTCCTTCACTCGTCTGTATTGAATGAGGAAGAGGAGCGCGATCCCCCTACTGGAGCCCCTAGGCATTACCAACACATCGACGTATCACACAGATAAGGATCTGAATTAGCTATCTGCATACAAATGAAACCACACATTTTGAAAACACATACTATGTTCAACTCAAAACAAATTGTATGTCTGAATACGTTGTCATATACAACCTGTCACATATGCACATTTAAGGAGGTTACTTCACCAACAAAATATGCAAAAGAGGAAGGAAGAGTAAGTCCTGCCTAGGCTACATGTGTGCTGACTCAGATATAATTAGAAAAGTTGATCTACAGATGAAGAAATAGTTGAAAGCAATACAGAAATCCTGAGAGCTTTATTGCAATGTATTCCATTATGTTTTTATTTTTGTATTGTAATCTATGTTTCCCTTTACATAAAGATATTATACATCACAAATTGCTTCAGAAAGATGTAGAAATAGGGGCGTAAAAATTCACCAGAATTCCCCACCGCACACATCATAAGTCACCCACCAAATCAGGGAAGAAAACCTTGGCCTTTGCGTTGCCAGGCCAGTTATGATAAGGCCAAATGTTGGTGCTATCTAACTAACATCTACAAACTGGCCAGCTAAATTAACATACACTGGCTATTAACAAGCTGGACAAGCCAGTTTATTAAAATGGGTCCAAGCCCTGAACCTCCTCAAGAAAACACCCCTCCAGGTTATTAAATGTGAATATTGTAGAAATGTTTCAGTGTTGTCTTGGACAGTTTGAACACTTTATTAGTGTTTGTTGATCCAGATAATAACTGATGTATTTATGACCCTGATTCATCTGCTGCTGTTATAGCCTGTATATTATATATTTAGACCTATACTAGTATAATAGTTTTCAGAAGACAACTGAAAGATTTATCACAGATATATATCCTATACATCATTTTAATAGGCTGCACTGTCACAGATTAACAAAGGCCTAATTAAAACAACAATCATTGGAGAACGAGCACAAAGTTATAGTTTGAATAATAACAAGGATCTTGTTGAAGACCGTTAGAAACCGTTTTAACTACAGTTTTTAGTCCCCCCTCTGCTTTGTCTTAACAGTCTATCTCAGATCATAGTACACTCTTACTTCCTTGTTCTTCCTCAGTTGAAAAACTCTACTAACTAGTGCCATCTTGTGACAGAAATACATCACTGAAGCTGCTTATTGTCAGTTCTCTGGGCCCAGTGTTTCAAAAATGTGAAAAACAAATTGATCCAGATTTGGAAATCCCATGTTTTGCTATCCACGATCACCTGATCCATCTTACTTTTATGCCAGTTTTGAAAGTAACATTGGATAACACTGTGATCCAAATAACAAATTTCAGGATTACCAAATCCTGTTTACCAGAGCCTTAAATGGAACAAACAGTGTAGCCTACTGGCTTAGCAAAGAACAACAGGTAGGCAAAATACCGGTGGCCACAAATAGCCATTGTTTGTTTTAATTTTAAGAAACAGAAACATTGTAATAAACAGAAATATTTTACATCCCTTATTTTGTTATAATGTTAAATAACAAAACAAAAACAATACTATCCAATAGTCAAAAATCATTTACAGGACAGACACCAGCTCTTTCCATCTCTGCCTTTAGGGGATGTATCTCCATCTGTACTTTTTTCTGCTGCAGTTGGGTAAGCAAGAGGAGGATGAGGTTAGGCTCCTACTACAAAAGCAGAACTGCAGGAAAGCTGCAGGTACTGACCTCGTATCCTCCTCGCTACTATTAAGCATTGTGCAGATGAACTGGCGTCAGTCCTCACAGACATATTTAACTGGTCTGTGGGGGAATGCAGAGTCCCTCAATGTTTTAAATCCGCTGTCATAATTCCTGTGCCCAAAAATCCAGTATTAGTTGCCTGAATTATTACAGACCTGTACCATTAACATCTGTTATAATGAAAATCTTTGAGAGAATAGTATGTAATCATCTGTCCAGTGTGGTCAGGCTAGACCCCTTCCAGTTTGCATATAGGGCAAATAGGTCCGTTGAGGATGCTGCATCCCTATGTCTCCACTCCATTCTACAGCACTTGGAGGCCCCAGGCAACTATGCAAATGTCCTCTTTATAGATTACAGCTCTGCTTTTAATACAATTTTACCCAGCAAACTTTAAGTAACAAGATCTCTATTGTCAAGCAAATTAACACTGTTGCCCCCAGGCAGAGGCGGTTCTACATTGATTGATGCCCCGGCGAGACCCCCTCCTTTTTTTTTTAAGGTGCACAATCTCTACCTCCAACATTGCCAAAAGACACAATATAGAATAAATATTAAAAATAGCACAAATCCTTCATCACACAAATTTTAAAAACACACTAAAGAGAATGTAATTATTACACTATGGCACTAAGAACAGAAAACCCCAACTCAAACTAAAACCTGACCATTTTGAAAAATGGGAAATACCAGTGTTGCAGCAGCACAATATCAGACACACAGCCCACACAGAATATAAATGAAATAATAGGATACAATATACATGAAATAATAATGGGATAGAATATAAGAACAATATATATACAAGTTGGAAATAAAACTGTACAACTGTTTAACTAGTATTGATAAAGCTGTACCTGTCTTTGCGCTCCCCTGAATATGTATACCAACTCCTACTCCTAAAACTACTAATGCCATGTAATGAGTAAGCAAGAATCAGTGAGAGTTGACATTTTAAATACTTCAACAAAGTGCCATTTATTAATACACTAAAACTGTATACTCCTAATGAATCATAAAACAAGCTTTTTTCTTTTGTGAGCCGCTTAGGTAACTTTGTTTCATTTTGGCGTTTAGACCATTGACATAAAAAAGCTTTAGACTTGTCTTGGTCTTGCTCCGTCTCTGTGTACCTCCCATTTCGCCTTTCACTTTGTGTTTATCTTTCACGCCGCCGCCGAGCACTGTTACGGACTAGTCCATTTCATTGTGAAAGTAGGGGGTGTTGATCTCTCTCCGCAAACAAAGCGCCTGCAGCGCTGCTGGGCGCTGATCTGCCAATTCCCAACACAGTGAAATTATAGAAAACAGAAAAAACGGCGGGGTAGAGACATTTTTATTTTTTTTTATTCTCATGCTGCCCCCATGTTGCCCGGTTCGCCCGTGCCAAAAACGCCACTACCCCCAGGGGTGTGTTTTATCACCTCTTCTGTATTCGCTGTACACAAATGACTGCACATCACACTGATTCTGTTAAAAGGTTTACATTTGCAGATGATACAACAGTGGTGGGGCTGATTTCTGAGGATGATGATGTTGCCTATAGAAATGAGGTCCTCTCACTTATTGAATGGTGTTCGATCCACAACTTAGAGTTAAATGTCTCCAAAACTAAGGAGCTAATGGTCGACTTCCACAGAAGTGGGAATGCGTCCCAGCCCTTGTACATCAATGGAGAGATGGTGGAGCAGGTGGACAGTTTTAGGTTTTTAGGCACAACAATATCGTCCTCTTTAAAATGGGAGGATAACATAACCAACATTACCAAAAAGCCCACCAGAAGCTTTTTTCCTTTGCCAGTTGAGGAAATTTGGGGTAGCCTGTGGGGAATGTTGCAATTCTACCGAGCTGCCATCGAGAGTGTCACTTTTTCTCTTACTGTCTGGTATCGGCAACTGTACTGTTCAGCAGAGGTTGCAGCTGGACAGGATAGTCAATACAGCCTCGACAATCACTGGCTGCAAACTCTCCCCCATTTGTGAGATCTACGAGGCCCAGTATCCACTGGAAAGGCCTAAAGATCCTACAAGATGAGACTCACACTGCTAACTCCTGTTTCACCATCCTCCCATCAGGGAGAAGGTTGAGAGCTATTAGGACAAAGACCTCCCGCTTTCTCAACAGCAGATGGACCGGCGTCAGTCCTCACAGACATATTTAACTGGTCTGTGAGGGAATGCAGAGTCCCTCAATGTTTTAAATCCGCTGTCATAATTCCTGTGCCCAAAAATCCAGTATTAGTTGCCTGAATTATTACAGACCTGTACCATTAACATCTGTTATAATGAAAATCTTTGAGAGAATAGTATGTAATCATCTGTCCAGTGTGGTCAGGCTAGACCCCTTCCAGTTTGCATATAGGGCAAATAGGTCCGTTGAGGATGCCGCATCCCTATGTGTCCACTCCATTCTACAGCACTTGGAGGCCCCAGGCAACTATGCAAATGTCCTCTTTATAGATTACAGCTCTGCTTTTAATACAATTTTACCCAGCAAACTTTAAGTAACAAGATCTCTATTGTCAAGCAAATTAACACTGTTGCCCCCAGGCAGGGCGGTTCTACATTGATTGATGCCCGGGCGAGACCCCCTCCTTTTTTTTTAAGGTGCACAATCTCTACCTTCAACATTGCCAAAAGACACAATATAGAATAAATATTAAAAATAGCACAAATCCTTCATCACACAAATTTTAAAAACACACTAAAGAGAATGTAATTATTACACTATGGCACTAAGAACAGAAAACCCCAACTCAAACTAAAACCTGACCATTTTGAAAAATGGGAAATACCAGTGTTGCAGCAGCACAATATCAGACACACAGCCCACACAGAATATAAATGAAATAATAGGATACAATATACATGAAATAATAATGGGATAGAATATAAGAACAATATATATACAAGTTGGAAATAAAACTGTACAACTGTTTAACTAGTATTGATAAAGCTGTACCTGTCTTTGCGCTCCCCTGAATATGTATACCAACTCCTACTCCTAAAACTACTAATGCCATGTAATGAGTAAGCAAGAATCAGTGAGAGTTGACATTTTAAATACTTCAACAAAGTGCCATTTATTAATACACTAAAACTGTATACTCCTAATGAATCATAAAACAAGCTTTTTCTTTTATTGAGCCGCTTAGGTAACTTTGTTTCATTTTGGCGTTTAGACCATTGACATAAAAAAGCTTTAGACTTGTCTTGGTCTTGCTCCGTCTCTGTGTACTTCCCATTTCGCCTTTCACTTTGTGTTTATCTTTCACGCCGCCGCCGGAGCACTGTTACGGACTAGTCCATTTCATTGTTGAAAGTGGGGGTGTTGATCTCTCTCAGCAAGCAGAGCGCCTGCAGCGGCGGGGCGCGCTGATCTGCCAATTCCCACACCGTGAAATTATAGAAAACAGAAAAACCACGGCGGCGCAGAGACATTTTTATTTTTTTTTATTCTCATGTTGCTGCCGCCCCATGTTTCCCGGTTGCCCCGTGCCAAAAACGCCACTACCCCCAGGGTGTGTTTTATCACCTCTTCTGTATTCGCTGTACACAAATGACTGCACATCACACTGATTCTGTTAAAAGGTTTACATTTGCAGATGATACAACAGTGGTGGGGCTGATTTCTGAGGATGATGATGTTGCCTATAGAAATAAGGTCCTCTCACTTATTGAATGGTGTTCGATCCACAACTTAGAGTTAAATGTCTCTCCAAAACTAAGGAGCTAATGGTCGACTTCCACAGAAGTGGGAATGCGTCCCAGCCCTTGTACATCAATGGAGAGATGGTGGAGCAGGTGGACAGTTTTAGGTTTTTAGGCACAACAATATCGTCCTCTTTAAAATGGGAGGATAACATAACCAACATTACCAAAAAGCCCACCAGAAGCTTTTTTCCTTTGCCAGTTGAGGGAAATTTGGGGTAGCCTGTGAGGGAATGTTGCAATTCTACCGAGCCGCCATCGAGGTGTCACTTTTCTCTTACTGTCTGGTATGGCAACTGTACTGTTCAGCAGAGGTTGCAGCTGGACAGGATAGTCAATACAGCCTCGACAATCACTGGCTGGCAAACTCTCCCCATTTGTAAGATCTACGAGGCCCGTATCCACTGGAAAGGCCTAAAGATCCTACAAGATGAGACTCACACTGCTAACTCCTGTTTCACCATCCTCCCATCAGGGAGAAGGTTGAGAGCTATTAAGACAAAGACCTCGGCTTTTCTGCAGCACATACTGCAGAGCCATAAAATCTCTAAACAGCTCTCCATCCCTGAACCAGTACCTCATGAAAAAAGGTTTGAGCCAGTATAATTTGCACATCTCTTTACACTGTTTTTACAAAACTCTTCTATATGTTTTTATGCCACCCATACTAGCTTTATTTTATCTATTTATTGTAAAGTTTGTGGATTTGCACTCTGAATCCCGTATGCACCATGCTAACTATAACCAGACATCTGTCACTCTAGCCTCCTGAACTGTCATCCAGGTATGTGGTGAGCAGTGTGCCCTCTTTTATCTGCCTGTGTCAAGTGTGATCTTGTGTGGGATACCTGTGTGTATATATATGCTTTATGTTTTTTTGTGTCTTTGTTGATGTCCTGTCATCAGCACACTGAAGCAAATCCCTAGCAACTTGCACAGAGTTGTATGACAATAAAGTATGAATCTTGAATCTTAAAGATTTGTTCTTTAGCCAGTTCAATTCGAAAAATCACAACTGAATCCACCCTTCTAATGGGATCAAGATAATCCTGTTCTTTTGGATCAAATAGATCCCCAACCGAGGTCTTAGTTTTGAAAAACCCAAAGGGCAAGTTTGCTCCTGCATTAAGATACTGGAAGTGCCGGAATTCCATAACTAGCCTACTAGAACTGCCATGAGCAGTCATTTTGACCGCCAGATTCCAAACTCTATAATCTCTCATGATAAATACCCAATTGCGATATTAATGCATGTATTGTCTTAGGATATCTTTAGAACAACGTAATAATACTGACATGTACATTTTACGATTTTAATTATACTTTTGAGTAGTAGCCTAGCCTAATACGTGTTTCAATAATTCATATCATGGCATAGTAGGTGTAGCATCCAGTCAATATTGAGAAGGCCAGAACTGATGGTTAAATGACTTTTATTGCCGTCCGTGTCATCAACCAACGTAAGAGCTGGGTAAAACATATAAACCACGCATTACCATCACATTTCAACCGTTACACAGCTCCTTACATTAGTTTCAATACGTTAGCATTATCAAATTATACATTTCAAGATAAACATTTCAAGTAGCTCAAATATATTTCTCATTAACTCTACAAACCTTGTTCCCCAAGTGACTGAAGCTAAACCTTGTAGTTTTAACTGTTTTTCCGTGGCCTTTTACTGTTTTTGACCATGAACCTTTTCAGACTACTCTTTCGTCTTCTTCACCGATTTTGTCGAGCGGATTTTCGTTACCATGCTTCCGGTTTCTGTGGTTACCAAAATAAAAGCGATAGCATAACAATAAAACATTGTAGCGTAGCTATAGTCAAAAAGTGCTTAACTACCCTGTTGGCCTTTACAGTAGGCTAAACCATGATTATTTCATACATGTCCCTGAACATATTGGGGGAATTCATTCAACATAATTCACAGCCAAACAACAATTAAAAGTATGTTATTTGAACATGTTTAACTTAACCTAACCTGGCACTGCCTCCATTTTGGTGTCTTCTGTGGTAGTGCGCGCTGTTCGGACCGTGCGCCGCTTCCCCTTTTTCCTCTATAAACTCCGGCTCTCAGCTCCTCTGCCAGTTGCTGCATGAACTTCCTCTTGGACATTTTACAGCTGGTGCACTCCTTGAAGAGGATGTGTGCGATGATTCCAGCCAGTTGTTATGCATGTTATATGAACCACGAAGACAGCTACCGTCCACTCTACGTTGTACGCGCCTTTCAAGAGGCGACCCGGTGCTTTTCTTCTGATTTAGAACAGAGTCCATCCACGCCGTAGCCTACGTTACAGACTCTGCCGCCTACGGTGGTGAATCCCACACGTGTTTCCGCCGACTTTTTTTTACGCTTTCTTTATTTTTTTTTTAAAAAACAAAAAATAAAATGCATCTTCAACCACGCAAAGATTAAAAACAAAACCGCGCGAAAATCCGAGCGGTCAGTATGACTGTGTATGGCCAAAATAGGTAAAAGTGATTGTATTTTCTTTGCCTTTTTGTGTAATGTATATAAAAACAATTTTAAATGAAAATACAGACTCTTTTAAAAGTCAGGTACCAGCAGGATTGTATTTTTTCATTTAGCAAAGTTATTACACATATAAATTTCAAAATGGTCAAAATGACCGTCCTTGCCGTTCTATTGTTAAGGAACAGGCCACAGGGGACCATCTAGCAGCATGTATGCTACTCAGCATTAATGGGCCATCTCTTTCTGAATTATATAACCTAGCCTTGGAGTTATTTTTGCAAAAGCCAAGAAAAATCTAATGCACACAGCAAGGCTGATAACTTTGCCCATGAGCAGTGTTCGAACTATACCGTGGCCTTGCGGGGGCCCCTTTTTTCCCACGTGGGGGCGTGCGTCTTGCGACTTACAAAGATACATAACAGCTACAAGTGTATGCACTACAGGATTTACGATTATACTTTATCGACAGGAATAGATAGGTCAAACTGCAAACAGCCACAAATAGTCTATAAACAAAGCATCGGGCTGTCTTAGAGATTTCACATGAACAACGGTTAAAGTTACTCAGGCTACCGAAGAATACCATAATTCCTCCGTTCAATTAGACCTTAGCAATTGTAGCGACGCACCCCAGCTTCCAATTCCTTAACAAACAGCCATGTATATGGGCTCTTCCAGTCTCTCCACTGCTGGCTGTTCCAATTTAACGGGAGAGAGGAGCAAGAAGGGTTAGGATCATCTTCAGCCAGAGAGGACATTATTTCTTCAGCTTCTCCTTGCGTTGTCACCCCGGTGGGAGATGTGCTAACAGGGCTTGCAACAGGTGAATTAGTCGTGCTTTTAACATCATCGCTACACAATTTCTTTGTAAAACCAAAATTAATTAAACTGCCTTGTTTTTTTTTTGCCATGGCTATACGATGCTTACTGCAGAATGGATTTCAAGGACTTCTTGGCGCCGATTAATGGCCTCCAACGTTTATATTTTTTCTATGAATCTTTGAGTTAACATGCACTAACATGAGTTGAATTTGCACCGCCGTGCCACCCGCGCCTTGATGACATAACAAGAATAGCATGTATAGTATAGTATATAGTATGTATACTATAGTATAGTTATCTTTATTGAAGTGAATTAGGTTCAAATCGCCGACATGCATGAATGATATTTTTGCAGTTTTACACATAATAATCCACAATGATCACATTACACAAAACTGAAATTGCACGTCCAAATGATACATTGTCAATATTTTTAGAGACCCCCCAAAATTTCACAACGTTTTCAGGGGAACCCATGTCTTTTTAAGGGGAGCTGAGCTCCCCTAGCTCCTACAGATTCCCCACCCCCTTAGGCAAATATGCACATTAGTTTCATTATGAATGGTTTCATACTATAGCCTACTTTGGGTTTTGGTTTCCCTATGAAAATTTCTTGAAAAATTCATTTTGTAGACCTACAGTTCCTCAAAAATACAGTTCAATGAAAATATGCCTCATTGTGTTTGAATAGAGGTGAATAAATATATTTGTTTGTGTTGCGCGAAGTGTCAGTTCCGTTTAATACGTAAAACATTTGGCGGTGGGACGGAGACCGAGGGGGGGGCGGGTTCCGACAGATCTGCCCCACGGCTGAAAAAATCCTAAAGGAAACACTGTAGTTCCGGAATCCCTCTTTTGCTTTTGAAAAACCCATTTCCAAGATTTGATCCAATTCGTCATAGAAATCCCACTGGATTACTTTTGAAAAACTTGGCCCTGATCAGTTAAGTGTTATAAGTAACACAGAGGAAGAAGTATAAACAGACTGTATATGTTCTCTCGGTCCTGTAAGAAGTGAACTCTGAGCTCATGTGTTTGTGACTCTTCACCTCTGTCTCCTCTCACAGGGGAAGATGATGAAGATCCTGCTGCTCATCATCCTGACCTCCTGTGTCTCTGGTTAGTTTACAGCTTCACTTTATTATCCACTAACACTAAACAAAGAATCACTAAAGTCTCCACAGAAACATGTGGAGATGGAGTTTAAAGTTGTCAGTGTGTCTGCTCCTCACTTTCCCTCTCTGTCTCCTCAACAGGAACATTAGTAGTGAATGTGACCCAGACCTCCTATCAGGCAGAGGAGAACCACCACATCACACTGGAGTGGACCTTCACAACCAACCATCACACTTCCTACAACTATCATTTTATCTTCTGTGAACTCTTTACTGATCTCAGACCCTCAAACCTGTTTCATCTCCATGAAGGAGTTGAGGTCCCAGAGTCTCAGGATGAACAGTTTGCGGGACGAGTCCAGTGGGACAAAGACGTCCTCAGAGAAGGACGACTCAGACTTCATGTGTCCAGACTCAGGACTGAAGACTCAGGAATGTACAAGTGTTATGTGGACACAGATTATGGGAGGAACTCTGGTAGATGTCTACTTAATGTCACTGGTATGTTGATTTATTATAAAAGGTTGCCCAAATCAAGCAATCTGATTGGTTCATAGCCATGATATAATAACCACTTACAATGGCTATAATCGGACACCTTTGCACATTAAGCATCACTCCGTCTGAGAAAAACATTGACTGATGGCTGGTGCCTCGGAGGGAAGCACTGCCAGGACACAGAGCTGGTTTCAAATCAAACTCTATATTTAGAATATTTTCCAGAGCTTTACCTCGCTGTCAGACAGCACTTCCGACGGGGAACTGGAAGCTGTTATCTCTGCTCTCTTCAAAGCTGCCAGACTCCTTTCACAAAAACAGTCATTTTACCGCCCAGAACACGGTAGTTGCTGCGCTACCGCTGCCTCGAGCAGTTAGTTTGTTTGTGTTATTGTTTGCCTTTTTTAGCGTTACGCAAAAGAAAGTCTGTGCTATCTGCTAATGAGGCTGCTATGCCTCGCTGCTGCCTTCCATAACGCAGCCCTCGGTATGTGTGAGGTGGGCAGCCAGCCCAGGAGAGCTTAGATTTTATTGTGAACATGATTTTTTTTTAATCAAAATCTATTTAAATTGAAATGTGACAAACTTTCATATACTTGATGACTGTTTTATTAAAGCAATAGCTCACTTCAGACTCTGATATGTTGTGATTATATAACAGCTAAGAGGGGTTGTTGTGGGCCAACAACGCCCAATTCAGCAGCTTTTAGATTAATAAGAACCTGAGAAAAAAATACTGTGTGAAATCAACGATCCTTACAATTCCTTTTCTTTTTAGTGAAATGTTTTCCTTCACATGAATGAAACAGATGTGTTTGGTCTCTTTACAGCAGCGGGGATCGGCCTGAACCTGAGACATCAAACACAACAAGTCCACCAAACACAACAAGTCCACCACAACCAGAGAGTTGGGGAAGGATCGGTCTCTACTGTGGACTGGGACTGACAGCAGCAGCTCTGCTCGCTGGTTGTTTCTTTTTTTCAGAAAGAGAAGAATGCAGAGAGAACCAGACTCCCATCCGGCGAATACCAGTTACAGATCAGCAGCTGTTGAATCAGAGTTTAATCATTAACAACTGAGGCAAAACTGTCGGAATGAACTGTTTATATTACAGACACAAAGAAAATACTAGTTTCTCATTGGCAGCTGGTAACCATAGTGATGTTGATGTTTCCCACACATGAAAACTAGCAAAATGAACACTAACAACCTGTAAAAGGTGATGACTGATACACATTCATGATATAAATCTCTAATTACAGAACTGATATACAAAAATAATTATGGAGGAAAACAATGTTCTCATTATTTTTATGGGATGTCATCAAACTCTGTTATCAAACTGTTAGGGGAGACTGGGGCAATCGTAACATATTTTACATTTTCTCGACATTTTTTGATACAATAAACATATTTATGTGCTCTAATTAATGATACAATTAATACATTTAGAGTAATAAGGATAAGACTATAATACATGGAATGCAAAAGTCAGTGTTACAATTGCCCCCTAATCTTAAAGTTACTTAAGATTTTTTGTATTTGGTTCAAATTACTTTTTCTTATGCAGCAGTTACTTCACATGCATGCATTTTTTTTTGTTTTTATTTTTTGTTTTGTATTAATGTTTAATATGTTTGTTTGTCTATGTATGCACCTTTCACCAAGGCAACGCAAAACCCTTTTCTGAATCTGATTCATATGCATTCAAAGCAAAAATGTATTTCTATTTTTGCAGAGGCAGCTATTGTAGTGTTAGCTAGATATTTATTATTTGAATAAAGTTAAACGTATATTGTATCAAACACACTGATCAGGTCAATAAAGGAACTTGTAGACATGGCTATATAATATTTCCACTTTCTTTCCAGAGTTCACACCAAAGAGCTTTGCTCCTCCTCCCCCCTCTTGTGATTTGATGTTGTCCCGCCAGCAGCGCACACACAGAGCCAGAGCACACATGGGGACGGCGCACAGAGACGGGTGCACTTGACACAGGTGCACAGGAGACAGAAAAGAACTGCAGAGAGGAAGAGGAGCGCCTCGTGGCCAGATAATCAGGCAGAAGTTACCCTGACCTTGAAGTTGGCTTCGATTCAGTAGTCTAGTTTCCGATTCAGCAGGGAAACATAATTTACATTGCTGAGTGACTGATCCTCCGGTTTTTTTGTGTTAGTCATTAAGGTAAATTATTAATTATGTCTAAAACACACTTTTAGATTTGTGAAAGCTTTATTGTCTTCATGAGAATGCAATAAAGGGAGATTTCATTTTTTTATATAAGACCTGGTCCAGATCAAAAACCTATATCGTAGACTTGTCAAATCTGGACTAAATGATCCCAGAGAGGCTAAAGATTCTTAAAAACACAGTTTCAGATTTGTGAAAACTTTATTCTACTTGTGAAAATGCAATACAGGGGGATTTCCTGTTCTTTTCATATGTAGACCACATTGGACAAGGTCCAGATCCAAAACCACTATATGTAGACTTGTCAAATCTGGACCAAATTATGTCAGAGAGGCTAACGATTCTTAAAAACACAGTTTCACATTTGTAATGCTTTTAGAGCAGGGCAACTGTTTTTATTTTATTGCCACAGCATGGCCTTTGCTAATTGAGATTCAACGTAGAAGTCCACGTTCTCCGTGCGTGATTTGTCATAGCCATGAGCAGGTCTACCTTCTCACTTCAAAAGAAAAGTAGAACATGTTATTTTTACCTTTTGGAAATCAATCAAAATATCTTTTATAGATTTGCCAATGGTTTAGTTTACTCTTCAAATCCTTCTCCATCCTCCTCACCTTAGCCAAAGCTTACACTGTGGCCTGTGTTAGAGGCAACATCATTTAGCCATTAGTGTGCTTGGTTTTCATTTGATCTATCAATGAAGACATTTTTTTGGACCTGTAATAAGTGAACTTTTAGCTCATGTGTTTGTGACTCTTCACCTCTGTCTCCTCTCACAGGGAGAAGATGTGTAAAGTATTATGAGGAGGGATTTTCTTGTTAACGCTTACCTGCTGCAGAGAGGAATTCAGACACAAACAGGAACTCTGTCCTCTGGTCTCCTGGTTTGGATCTTAACTGACTGAAGACACACAAGGTAATGTGTGAATGTGTTGATGTTGGTGTTGGTATGAATCCTGTTGTACAGATTAGTGTGTGAGGGTTGGTGGATTAGACCAGAAGTTAACAGATAATAATGTGGTCGGTTCTCTCAGTAAAGAGACAATTCAACAACAACAGTTTAACACACATTTAATTCATTGAAGAATCATCATCCTGAAACCTGATCCACGTAAAAGTTGCTCTATGAGACTTTAAACCAGGGACGGTTGTTAGGCCCTATTTTAGGGGGGCTGAAGCTACCCCAAAATGTTCCTAAGCCCCCTAAATAATAATAAGAACAACAACAATAACAATTCAATTTATCCTCATTGATATTTAGACGCAAACAAATGACATATATACAAGCAAGAAATAGCCGAAAAGTTGGAAGTTAGACAGAAGTACAGAAATTTGTTGTGCTATCAAGATAATGCACCACACCGTCTCGTTGCAGTGATGTGAACTGGCAGCTTTCAGAGCATTGGAGACCGGATATTTTGGTTTGCTATGGAAAACTATAGTCTAGCTAGAGTGAACGAGTGAAATACAAAAGCTAATCACAACTCTTTATCCATTGCCAATAATATAGCCTATCTCTATAGTAGGCATATTCTAAAACAACAATATCAATCCCCATACAATGTTGTTGTCACTGAAAAGTAAATGCAATAGGGTCCCTGTTAAAGCTATTATAACCGTTGTATCCTTCAATTCATTGAGCAGATGAGATGGATATTGGAAGATATTTCAGCAGAGAGAAAGAGAAGCAGGAGATTGGCAGAGCAGTTGATTGTGAGGGGCGCTGTTGTGATTGAGGTCAGTACTGAGGCCTATACTACAAATCCAGATCAACATGTCCTGGATTTCTTTCAGTTACCCAGCTTCACTAACCCTAACAACTGCGGTTCTGCATAAGCTGTATCACGACGGTGGTTAACAACTAGTTCAGTCAACCCAGGGTTTCCCAATCCAGGCGTGCGTTAGTTACATAAAGAGGCAGTAGTGTGTACAGCACCGACCAATTGCAACATCTACCAGAGACGCATATTTAATATAAGAAGAACACAGACACGGTTTTACAGGCAAAACATAATACAGTTGCTGCTTCCTAAAACTGGAGGAAAGCTGGCAAAAACAATAACAGATGTAGATGCGTAAATCACAAAGCTCATCAATATCACTTCCTCATCAGTCAGGAGATCTGACCATATTTACGCTTGTGCTTTCCATAAACTGTCGTTGCTTTAGCCTATTATTTTGGCAGTGGGCGATCGAGAGCAAATAAAAAATATAAAAACATAATTCAAACCCGATGCGCATTGGCACCACAGCCCAAGAAGCCGACAATGTAATTCCCTCCTCTTAAAATCTATATATTTCATAAAAATACCCATAATACCCATCAGAGAATGTTAACAGGGTAGTTGGTCTCTAAATGTTTTAACTTTCATGGGCACTCTCTCTCTCTGTCTCTCTCTCTCTCTGATCTTCTTAGAACGGTGACGCCGTTATCAATTGAGTATTGATTGGTCAGTAGGCGGTGCTTTTACACAGGTAGATCTCTGATCTCCAACTTAACCTGCTCTCCCGACCAGGTTAGGTGTTCAGCATAACTTACCACAGCCATTCGTTATCCGGTAACAAGTGATCCACAAAACCCTGGGTTGAGCCTGAAGTTACCTCGTTAACGCGCAAATCTTGCTTCAGTGTACAGGCCTCTGGTCTATAGGTCTAAGGATTGTTTGGTTTTTCTTAACAATAAGCATTTGTTGGCAGGTCTAGGTACTATGCATAGCCTAAACTAAATTATTTAATTATATTTATTTTATATGTTAGCTATATGTCAGGCCCGACCTCCCCTGAGCTGTCTCCCCTTCCCTCTGCCTTTTTCCCCCCCTCAACTGGATCATCTGTTTGGACTCCCCGTGTCGACCGCTGCCTTGCTCTCCGTGTCTCTGGATTCCCCAGCCTGTTCCCGACTGTTCTCGCCTGCCATTTTTCCTGCTGAGCCACAACCTACCCTTACTCATTCCCATAACCTCACGACGGAACACCATCTATATTCTCTTCATTTTTCTTAAAATAAACTGTAGTACTATTGATCTCGCCCTGTGTTCTGCTTTTGTGTCCTCCCCGCCCCGCCATCAGGTTATTGTATTTAAACAGTAGCCACTTTAAATAGGATCCGTATTAATATCTTACATGATAAATGTATGCAGTGATGCCTATTTATTTTTTTCTTTTATTGTACTGCTATTTGTCATGTTTGTTTAACTTACCAACTTATTAGCTGTCTGGCCTCTGTTTGTCTGTTTTTGGACATTTTGGATGTTGTTTCATGTGACCAATTTGCATTTCGAAGTCATGAAATTAGCATTAGGGTTTTGTTTTATCTTAAAAGATAAGACAGAAGGAACAGAGCAGAAAGGCAGAGCATATGTCTCACTTTTGACTTGTTAACATATTTGTTTCTTGACTGGTGGTTGACATAAGTGTAGCTCTAATACAGTAACGAAGATGTGAGTGCAAAGTGTTCGCAAGCGCCAAATTTACAAATACCCTGGGGCTAAACCCCCTGTCTTTCAATCCTAGTGACGTCCCTGCTTTAAACAGCAGCTGTAACCTTTATTAAAGAGTTGTTTCAATATGACAGCATGAGGTTGTTTGAGTGTTTACTGTTTCTATATTGTCTGTTGTATAGGCTGTAGTTTATAAGGAATACCACACTTGTGTTGTATGTGTTACTACTTGACTCAGATAGTTCACGATCTTTTCAGTTAAATTTTCCTTTCTTTAAACATCTAGGACTATTGCATGACGCCAGTGATAAGTGGTGTAGGTCACTTACCTTTCCCCCTCCCATGCCCCACGGGAGTTTGGGAGTAAAAGGCATACAGTGGGGGAGAAGAACGTATTTGATACACTGCCGATTTTGCAGGTTTTTCCACTTACAAAGCATGTAGAAGTCTGTAATTTTTATCATAGGTACTCTTCAACTGTGAGTGACGGAATCTAAAACAAAAATCCAGAAAATCACATTGTATCATTTTTAAGTAATTAATATGCATTTTATTGCATGACATAAGTATTTGATACAACAGGAAAGCAGGACTTCATTTGGTACAGAAACCTTTGTTTGCAATTACAGAGATCATCCGCTTCATGCAGTTCTTGACCAGGTTTGCACACATTGCAGCAGGGATTTTGGCTCACTCCTCCATCACTTCAGCATGTACAGACCTTCTCCAGATCCTTCAGGTTTCGGGGCTGTCGCTGGGCAATACGGACTTTCAGCTCCCTCCAAAGATTTTCTATTGGGTTCAGGTCTGGAGACTGGTTAGGCCACTCCAGGACCTTGGGATGCTTCTTATAGAGCCACTCCTTAGTTGCACTGGCTGTGTGTGTTTTGGTCGTTGTCATCCTGGAAGACCCAACATGACCCATCTTCAATGCTCTTACTGAGGGAAGGAGGTTCTTGGCCAAGATCTTACATGGCCCCATCAATCCTCCCCCAATACGGTGCAGTCGTCCTGTCTCCTTTGCAGAAAAGCATCCCCCAAAGAATGATGTTTCCACCTCCATGCTTCACGGTTGGGATGGTGTTCTTGGGGTTGTACTCATTCTTCTTCTTCCTCCAAACACAGTGAGTGGATTTTAGACCAAAAAGCTCTATTTTTATCTCATTAGACCATAGGACCTTCTCCCATTCCTCCTCTGGATCATCCAGATGGTCATTGGCAAACTTCAGACCGGGCCTGGACATGCGCTGGCTTGAGCCAGGGGGCCCTTGCGTGTGCTGCAGGATTTTTAATCCATGACGGCTTAGTGTGTTACTAATGGTTTTCTTTGAGACTGTGGTCCCAGCTCTCTTCAGGTCATTGACCAGGTCCTGCCGTGTAGTTCTGGGCTGATAATAATAATAATAATACATTTTATTTATAATGCACTTTTCATCAAATGATCTCAAAGTGCTACAGGTTAGAAACAAAAAGATAAGCAGTTTAAAATACAAAAAAAAAAAAAACATCTAAAGGGGACCAAAGGCTTTGCTAAAAGAAATGTCTTAAGGCCTTTAAAATGCCTAAGGCCTGATCCCTCACCTTCCTCATGATCATTGATGCCCCACGAGGTGAGATCTTGCATGGTGCCCCAGGCTGAGGGAGATTGACTGTCATCTTGAACTTCTTTTTTCTAATAATTGCGCCAACAGTTGCTGCCTTCTTACCAAGCTGCTTGCCTATTGTCCTGTAGCCCATCCCAGCCTTGTGCAGGTCTACAGTTTTATCCCTGATGTCCTTACACAGCTCTCTGGTCTTGGCCATTGTGGAGCAGTTGGAGTTGTTTGAGTGTTTGGAGAGGTGTCTTTTATACAGGTAACAAGTTCAAATAGGTGCAGTTAAAGTGTAAAGTGCACCACAACAAATTAATATGTAAATAAAGTGCTCAATATGTATATATTTAAACATTTCTGTCTTAAAATGCATTAAAATAACATTTATTGGGGTTTCTTCAAAGGTAGCATGTTTTTACAGTAACTGGGTGATGACGTCATAAGAGGGAGTAGCAACCCATAGCAGGTACATAGACAGGCCAACAACGGGGCAATTTTATCCATTTTCGCCATCTTATTCATCACTAAATTCACTTCTGAGAACGTTTTAGGCGCGAAATGAACTGTTTAGATTTCAAATATAGGCAGTCTTGCGAAAATCGTTGCCGAATTGACAATTTGCTTCAAAGTTTTCGGAGTTGAGAAGCTCCATACATAATGCGCGACAAACAGCAGCACCTGCACCGGCAGGTGGCTCCTTCCGGACAGTCATGCGCGGTCACCACGCTGTAAGCCGGAGGTCTCTCAGACCGCCTCGTAAATAAGAAGCTTTTTATTCGCCGTTGACGGATCGTTTGTTTAAATATCACAACACATGTCCATCATAAGATTAATGGGAACCTGGGGTTAACTGTCTTTTCGGGTTAAACTCAACAAGCACCTGACAACCTCTCTGGCCGGCCGTCTCTCACACAAACACAGCACACACGGCCACACACGGCCACACACACACACACACAAACACACACACACATACACACACATACACACACAGCACAGCAGGCAGAGGAGAGGTGGGTCACAGAGGCAGCAGTAAAATCAGCCCACTTCATAGCCACAAACCTCAGCCAGGCACGAATCAGCCGTTTGTCCTGGTGGACCCTCAGCCCTGTTTCTGATGTACTCGCACATCCTGCACAAACACAATAGTTTACCATTTTTGCTAGCTATGTCTCCAATGTAACTTCTAGCCTACTAGCCGTTAGACTAACGATAACTCTAGTCTGGAGTCCCTCTTATGACGTCACACCCCGCATAGTGAAAAAGGGGAGTGCTTAAAACCACTGTAAAAAGTACCAACTTTTCATATTATATTCAGCATTTTGTTATAAAAGCCATACAAAACAATGGTGGGCGGCTCTAATCTTTATGTTTAATAAGCACATTGCTTAACTTCATGAAAAATTTAACCTGCAATTTACACTTTAATACAGGTAATGAGTGGAGAACAGGAGGGCTTCTTAAAGAAAAACTAACAGGTCTGTGAGAGCCAGAATTCCTACTGGTTGGTAGGTGATCACATACTTATGTCATGCAATAAAATGCAAATTAATTATTTAAAAATCATACAATGTGATTTTCTGGATTTTAGTTTTAGATTCCGTCTCACAGTTGAAGTGTACCTATGATCAAAATTACAGACCTCTACATGCTTTGTAAGTAGGAAAACCTGTAAAATCGACAGTGTATCAAATACTTGTTCTCCCCACTGTAGTTTTGCCGGCTGTGCCGCTTCCAACTGAAAAGGGTTACCTCACTAGATCGTCAACAAAGACAATACTAGAGCTTCATAGGGTGCCGAAATATTTGATGTTGCCTGAATGACAAAACAGGGAAGTGGTGTTTATTTAGATCAAGTGCAGTTGTAACACTAGCCTAGAAATCTAGACTCCCCTAGTGGCAGCAAATTTATTAGGCAGCCAGAGCGGGTCTAGGCACTCTCCGTTGACTTTTGAGCTGCAAAACCAAATTTTGGTCAGGCCAATCACATCGTGTATAGAGTCGTGGGCGGGACTTAACGTAATGACGGCAGAGTTGCGACGGTTCCTTCTCTTCCTGCTACTTGAAAACAACGAACATGGCTGCTCCTGCTGGCGAACAAGGGGGTAAGCTTCGGCTTCCGAACTCGAGCCATCTATGGCGCCATTTTGTTGCTACCTGGCCATCACCTCCTGTTAGCATTCCGCTTACCGCCATTTTTTTTTACGTCACTTGACTGCGAATAACTTTACATCTGAAGCGTTTAAAGACTCTATTTGTCCGTTGTTTATTTCTAAAGAAACAACAATGTATAAAAGGCTCCATTACCTTGTACCTCACGTTATGGCTCCATAGCAGGCGGCGCTTTTGTAAAAATAGGCTAACGATTGTGTCACATAGTAGAGGAATTACCGTATAGTACAGGATAAGCTTGCAGGCAGTTTGGCTTACATGAGCTGTTTAGGATTAATTACTAATGTTAACTAGCATTTTAGTTAGCAATAATTAGCCTGTGCCCATGTTATCTCCTTACATATACCTACACTCTCCGTCTCTGTAAGATTGGGAATGATTGAGATTTCTCTTGGCGCAGCTACCAGAAGACTTACAACTTTCAGACACGTTGCTCATGTTACATTCTCTCAGTTGGAGGCTGCGCGGTAAAGCTGGCCATCACCCGGAAAAGTGCTTCTAATAGCCTTCACTGGTCTCCGTCCAGAGCAACGGGGTCTGTTGGTCCATTATATACTGTCTATGCTGGCGAACAGCGGTCTTCGAATCGGCTTTGGCTGCAACTCTGGAAGAGGTAGTTAAGCTTTTCTTTGAGAGAAGAACAAAGAAACGCACTGAAGTCATTCTTAAAAAGGAAGATGTTTTGGAGTTTTGCCGACCGGATCGACAAAAGTTTAATCTATCAACTAGCTACGTCACCTTCTTCGTTGCTCTGGTTGGTTGTGGCGCTATCCTATTACGTGCAGAGGAATTTGAAAGACGACCGTTTATCCCGCCATTCGGATTGAGCCCTGTCAATGGAGAGTTCCCAGACCCTACATCTTGATGTGGGTCTGGCTTGTCAGGCTAGTGGAACACTTATTTAAGGGCGAGACACGGCAGGCAAAAACATCGGGTTTTTTTCACTGGTCAATTTTGAGATTTTTGGCTATTTGTGTTCAATAACATGTCTTCTTTCAGACTTGTGGTGAAAAAAGTCCGAAATACACATTTAGGTCTTTATTTTACTACACTTTGTCTGTTCGTCCGGTAGATTTCTCCTAAATTCAACAAAAGTTGGCGTTCTAAATCATCACGCTGCTCACGATCGCTGTCTGCACCCTGTCATCACATATACCAAAGCCGGTCTCGGAAAGCCATTCCACTCCTATTCAGCCCCATTGTACTGGATTTTGGTTGCAGTTCCACCAGAGTTCCACTGGGGTGATCGCGGTCCAGTGCAAAATGAATGGGACTCTATGGAGCTAGAGCGGCTAAATTTGTCTCTTCGCCTGATTGTCGTTGAGAAACCTCAGATTTGATTGTAGTTTTTGCAAGTTCAACATGGGTTATAGGTCGAAAGTTGAATGAACGAGTACTTATGTCCTTTTGATTTCTTACAGGGTGAGTTGTTGTAGCCCATAACACGCTAGCATTCTGCTAATGAATGCTGATTGGTCAGTGAAGGTCTGATTACGATCGGAGATCCAGCTTGAGCGGCATCCGAAGCAGAGCCTGAATATCAGAGTGAATATTTTGGTGTGGTCTTTAAAACATCAGCAAACCTCTTTCTAGCACATGTATTAACAAGGAGAGCCTTACCTGTTAGCTGTGTTGTCGATGCCTCGAGAGAACAAAGGAAGCGACTCAGAGCTTGCCGTAAAGCAGTATCTCTGGCCGTATATGTGTATAACGTCATTGACATTTTAAAAGGCTTTTTAGAACAAAAAGTGACTTTAAAAAATCTAACACACAGCAGTGTGTATTTTTTAGCCTCCCCTTTCCGAATGCAACATTCAAATTACTAGACAAAAAATTATATCCCGAGAAAAGTGGGTTTTGAGAGGTATAGCTCCATAGAGCCCCATTCATTCTGCACTGGCCTGTGAGCGCCCTATACGGAACTCTGGTGGAACTGCAACCAGTTCAGAACCCGGAAGTAACGAGGGAGTGGCACTTCTTGATATATTAGAAGTTCTTTGACATACACCGTTGGAAACATAGACAGTATATAATGGACCAATAGACCCCGTTGCTCTGGGACGGAGACCAGTGAAGGCTATTAGAAGCACTTTTTCCGGTGATGGCCAGCTCTACTGCGCAGCCTCCAACGAGAGAGACAACGTAAATGTGACGTGAGCAACGTGTCTGAAAGTTGTAAGTCTTCTAGTAGCTGTGCCAAGAGAAATCTCAGTCATTACGAATCTCGCAGAGACCGTGATGATGACGACTAGAAGCAACTTTTGGTAAGTATTATGATTCATTATTTGGTCATTTTGCATAGTATTTATTTAATTTAAAATATAACGCCAGTACGCAGATTAAGTTAATGCATATATCATTTAAGATAGCTGAGGCATTGGTAAAGATAACATGCTTGCTTGCACATGTTATAACGTTAATTTTAGACAAGCAACTTATTTGGTCGTTTTGCATAGTATTTATTTATTTTAAAATATAACGCCAGTACGCAGATTAAGTTAATGCATATATCATTTAAGATAGCTGAGGCATTGGTAAAGATAACATACGGGTGGCCGGGAAGTGCAATGCAACATTACAAAGAATGAAACACTTTTACATTTTGGAAAACAAATTTACATTTTGGAAAACAAATTTACATTTTGGAAAACAAAATAACATTTTAGAAAACAAATTTACATTTTGGAAAACAAAATAACATTTTAGAAAACAAATTTACATTTTAGAAAACAAATTTACATTTTGGAAAACAAATTTACATTTTGGAAAACAAAATAACATTTTAGAAAACAAATTTACATTTTGGAAAACAAAATAACATTTTAGAAAACAAATTTACATTTTCGAAAACAAATTAACAAGATGCAAAACACTTTTACCAGTCCCGAAACAAATTTACAAATGACAGATTCTTCACGGAAAGGAATGTACCACACATACCCGGAAGTGATGAGGTTTTGTATACATGTCGCCTTGACTACGGCAGTTATGGATCGAATGCGTCAATAGAGCGCCATCTTGGAACAGGGGAGGCACTGCCTTATATACTGTCTATGGGCCGTCCTTAATGCATCAGCGTCAATGTAGGCAAAGGTCTAACGGAAATAAAATCACTATAAATCGTCAAAATCTCATGCGATGTTCTAGTTTTTTTAAACAAAAAGACAAAGAGACTAATTAATGTGTTAATACAAAGAATATTTATTATAATCAGTTCACAGATATGAGTACAAACGGAAACTTCACCCTTCTGAACTAAGAGGTTCTGCTTCAAAGTGAAGTTTAAACAGACTGAAATGTCCAGGCTCACTCCCCCACTAATGATTCATTTATTTCTGCATGTATTTATTTATTTACGAGACTTTAAGTCATGTTTCGTCGTCCACAGTCCGAGTCCCGCCAGACTCCCTTTAGGAAACCTGTGATTTAAACTTCAGCAGGCTGTGACAGTCCGCTCCGCTGAGTCCTGGATCTGATTCTCCGGGCTTCCCTTCCCTCCAGCGGGCCCAGCAATACGGCCGGGTCTCCAGCTGCGTGGTGTCGGTTTTGGCTCCCAGGAATGGGCAGTGAGCTCCAGGTCCTGCAGCTGCAGACGGACTCAGCTGCCCCCCGCTGTAACTCGATCCGGCCGCGGCTGTCGATACGTTCCCTGTTTTTCCAATGTTTCCCGTGTCGCCGTACATAATAAAAATCCAAACACCGACCACAACGTAAAGTCACCATAAACTTCATTCACGCCATATACTCACTCACAACAACACAAATTGACTGCGCTCACCAACAACACCTCATCACTTCCGGTATGTGGTACATTCCCTTTCCGTGAAGAATCTGTCATTTGTAAATTTGTTTCGGGACTGGTAAAAGTGTTTTGCATCTTGTTAATTTGTTTTCTAAAATGTAAATTTGTTTTCGAAAATGTAAATTTGTTTTCGAAAATGTTATTTTGTTTTCCAAAATGTAAATTTGTTTTCTAAAACGTAAATTTGTTTTCGAAAATGTTATTTTGTTTTCCAAAATGTAAATTTGTTTTCTAAAACGTAAATTTGTTTTCGAAAATGTTATTTTGTTTTCCAAAATGTAAATTTGTTTTCTAAAATGTTATTTTGTATTCCAAAATGTAAATTTGTTTTCTAAAATGTTATTTTGTTTTCCAAAATGTAAATTTGTTTTCCAAAATGTAAATTTGTTTTCCAAAATGTAAATTTGTCTCGAGCTTTGTAAAAGTGTTTCATTCTTTGTAATGTTGCATTGCACTTCCCGGCCACCGTGAAATCTGAGAGTAAATTAACATGTTTGTCAGTCTAAACATCAGTAAATGTCCCACAGTTGATGTACACAATAAAAACAAACCGTGAATCATGAAATTTGTTTTATACTTACTTGTTTTGAAGAAGAGCGAGCAGCGAGCCGTTTTATGTCTCCTGAGTTATGAGATAGAAGGATGAACTGCTTCTCTTCTCTGAAAATATTTGACTCAGAATATGTAGTCCTACCTGTTCTGCTGCTCAGCTCAGGACACTAAGGAGGAGCGGCTGCAGCTGATTAAATTATTTTTGTTCAAAGTGAAAGTAAACAGTGGCCATTAAGGCATGCATAACATGTTTCAATGAACCTTAAGTCCATAGCAATACAAAATGTCCAAACATAAACTGTAGTGTGTGTTACCTCTGCCTTCGTGTCCGTGGATCAGCCTCCGTCACACCTCTCAGGAACGAGCCGATGCTAACGTTAGCAGCTCTGCGCCTCCAAAGTGAAGCATGTTTATGCTATAATTAGCAAGTTTGCTAACGTCATTTTCCCCGGCCGCAAAATTACGAATCCCACTATGGCCACGCCAAGTACCAGACATATCCTCCAGTCTGGACATATCACAGAAACTGTGAAACACCCATTTGAGTCATATGATATCACGATGAAATCAGGAGATTAGCGGGAAAACTTACTAATGGGGAGCAGAGGGACAGGAGAAACAGGAGACACCTGCGTAAATCTGGAGTGTTGACAGCTATGACATATATAGGCCTACTGTAACCTGAAGGTCAGGAAGATCCAAACGTGTCAATAAATATTTCAGTATTCCAGATGTCAAAACTGTTTTAGTTTTTTTTTAATTTCTATACTGACACACTGTGACAGAGAGAAAGAAAGAAATACACATCAATCAAATAATATGTGAAAAATGTAATTAAATATAAAACATAATGCATCTACACATATAAACAATGGCATCATTAAGTCAATATAACTTAGTCAGAGGTTACACAAAATAAAGTGAGGAGTTGTTCACAAGACTAACTACTTTAATTAGGAAAATAGAGTTTGTACATCTTTAGTAACATTTAAAACAGTTTAATTTATTAAATATACTGTTATGTATTTTAACAAGCCGTTAGTGTCACCTAGTGGAGAAAAAGCTAACAACAATGAGAACTCCTTTATTCCGGATCCAGTCTACAGGAGAGGGTAGGGACTGTCATCATCTCACTGAATGGGTTTTAAAGGTTAAAGAAAAGCTGTGGAGTTAAAGAGTAACCAGCAGAGGGAGCTTTTTACTGGGAGTCAGGTGGTCTTGTTGAAGGAGTTGATCATCAAGTCTCCACAGTTAACCTGCATGCTATCAGCTCAGCATCATAACACACATGAATGGAAGAGTTGGTGCTCCGGTTGCATTGTGGTTTAAATGTCTCTGGAACTGAAATGCAAGAAGAAGAAGAAGCAGGAAGATGTCTCCATATTGTTCTTTGTGCTTTCTTTATTTGCTGTAATTCACCAAATTTGATTCACTTCATTTCCTTTTTCTGTTGTAGTAAAACACCAAATCATTTCTCAGATGTTTCAGCAGCAACATTATTTTTCTCTGACTCTTCTGAATTACAAATATTTTACATTGAAGGTAATGATCAAACAAGAACTGAAACACTACCTAAAAGAAAACAGGAAAACACACAAGCTGTGGTCATTTGTATTTTTTATTTATTTAAGAAAGGTCACCAAGTTTGATTTCTTGATTATTTAAAAGCTGCAAAACCCTTCACTCAGTGAAAGCATTATTAACATAATTGATATCAGTTATTTCTGCTGTTATAACTGAATTTAGACTGAAACAGGTAGTTATATGAACAATATTTAAAACATAATAATATACATTTTATATCAAATAGTTTTCTGACACTAAGAACAGACGGAGGAGAGACTCTCGGAGTCTGATTTAGTTTCTATAACTTTATGCTCTGATGATTCATTTAAAGAGGATCCTCCAGGCTGGGTGCTGTTAGTCCTGATGGCTCCTTTCTCTGATAAACTCAATTTTTCTACGGCTGAATATATGTATCTTTTCTTATTAATACATTTAAAACAAAGACAGAGAATCAGTAGAACTGCTGCTGCTGCCAGTCCAGCGTAGAGGATCCAGATGTTTCCCAGACTCTCTGGTTCTGGTCTCACTGTTGGTCTCTGAGGTTTGGGCTCATCAGCAGCTGCTGTAAAGAACAGAAAATATAATGTGGCTGATTGACAGGAAGGAAACCAGTTTTAGTGAAAATGACTATATAATCTGCATCTTTCTTTTTTTAAGAACAAACAGAAAAACTCCAGTTCTCCTGAATCAACTTACCAGTGACATTGAGCCAACATCTACCAGAGTTACTTCCATAACTTGTGTCCACATCACACAGGTACAGTCCCGAGTCTTCAGTCCTGAGTCTGGACACATGAAGTCTGAGTCGTCCTTCTCTGAGGACGTCTTTGTCCCACTGGACTCGTCCTGCAAACTGTTCATCCTGAGACTCTGGGACCTCAACTCCTTCATGGAGATGAAACAGGACTGGATTCTTGAGATCATTTAACAGTTCACAGAAGATATTTAGAGAGTTGGAGGAAGTTTGAGGGTTGGTTGTGAAGGTCCACTCCAGTGTGATGTGGTGGTTCTCCTCTGCCTGATAGGAGGTCTGGGTCACATTCACTACAAATGTTCCTGTTGAGGAGACAGAGAGGGAAAGTGAGGAGCAGACACACTGACAACTTTAAACTCCATCTCCACATGTTTCTGTGGACACTTTAGTGATTCTTTGTTTAGTGTTAGTGGATAATAAAGTGAAGCTGTAAACTAACCAGAGACACAGGAGGTCAGGATGATGAGCAGCAGGATGCTGCAGATCATCTTCTCCCTGTGAGAGGAGACAGAGGTGAAGAGTCACAAACACATGAGCTCAGGGTTCACTTATTACAGGACAGAGAGAGGACATATACAGTCTGTTTACTCAGCTGATCCTGTTCCTCATCCTGGTCACACACACAACTAACATCAGTTTATTGCAGTTAAATCAACATCAGTGAATCTGTTGGCTGATAGTAAGCGCTGCGCTGACAGGTTGATTTTTTAACTCTCAAATGTGCTGCCGTTTATCACAATGGACACAAAAAAAAAAGAATTCTAAGAAGGCATGTCAGTGTACACTTTTCACAGTTTCAAGATTTCCCATAACCCATAATAACCTTCTATTTGATTTCTCTGGTGAAACTGAAATAATTTTTCCAAAATACAGGTCGAATTTGACCCAGAACAAAAGAACGTGCAGAAATGGTTTCCAACTGTAACCTACAAAAAAATCTAAATCTAGAAAATATTTTACATGTTTAAACATTTTGTTCCACTTTAGGAATAGGCATCACATTTCATACTAAAATAAAGTCTATCAACTAGACAGAAAATCACTTCTTCACCTCTGAGCTGTGGCGGAACTAGAAACACATAGACTCAGTAAACATTCCACCCTGTTCAGTTTCTCTTCACTTATTTTCTCTTTCAGTTATGTTAACTAAACATGTGGAATATAATACACAATAACATCAAATTAACATAAGGGTTACAGAATAATCACTTCTAATTAACCAACTATCTTTTACACAAAACATAATTTTAACACTAATTGAAAATTAAATATATTAGGCCAATAAATAACATTTGATTGTGAAAAAGGGTAATGAGACTTCCTATATATAAAGCCTACTAAGCAGGTAGTACAGCTCATAAAGTTCTGTAATTACCGGGGGAGGTTTGAAAACAGACACATCCTGAAAAGAAGGCAAAAACACTCTTAGAGTCCTTTTCTTTAAAACATTTTATGGAGCAAATATAAAGAACAATTATTTATACTGACTAAAGTCTACGGTTTGTTACATCAAGTTAGGGTGAGTTTATCAGTGTTTTTTATATGTGTTTTTTTGTATTTTATTAGTTTATTTGTCAGGGATCATGCACAGTTCAAGCCCTGTACCAGAGTTAGCTATACAGCTAATTTACATCTGTGGTCCCTGGGCAAGGGAGATAAAAAGACAATATAGACAATACAGACAATACTATCAAAAACAGATAAAAACTCAACAACAACATGTGACAAGCATTACTCATACATAAACCAAAATACAAATATACATTCCATGTTATAAAAAGGTCAATGATCACATTGATTTGCCTTCAGCCAAGTCTTTAAGGACATTTTAAAACTGCTGAGACTTGCACAATTTCTAATATGAAGTGGAATTAAGTTCCACTTTTCTGCTACAGTAAATGAAAAAGCTGATTGACCAAATTTAGTCTTCCTAAATTGAGTGTAACAGTCACCTCTTACAGAAGCCCTGGTGACCCTTACATTATCTCTGCA
Source organism: Perca fluviatilis (assembly GCF_010015445.1). NCBI lineage: Eukaryota > Metazoa > Chordata > Actinopteri > Perciformes > Percidae > Perca > Perca fluviatilis. Next base: position 25,212,482 of record NC_053125.1, on the reverse strand, counting down.
AAATGACACACATTGCTTGAGTGGGGGTGGTGCAAGATCATGGGTCAATTTATACATCAGAAACATGTCTGCAAAACAGACAAAACTGTCAAAGGTTAATAGGTTGTATTTTTTATGATGGTACAGTGGTGGTAGTTTCTTGGTTTTTTGTCAAGAACTTTCAGAGCTTGTTTGTAAAGGGTACACAAAGGTTTTAGCATAGTCCCACCGGCCTGGGACCAGCTTGTAGAACAGTAAGATAAATGTGAGAAGATCATTGAATGCAAAAACAGTTTAGCTGCGGCTATTGGTAACTGGTGTCTTATATGTCTAAAATTTGCTAAACTAGCTCTGACACAATTGGAAATCTTTTTTATGTTTTTTAAAACTTAAGTTAGAATCAATAATTATGCCCAGATACTTGAAATGATCAACAATATGTATCACCTCTCCCATAATACAGATATTGGGCTGATGTTGTGTAACATTCCTCTTGATAGAGAAATACATGCCCACTATTTTGCTTACATTAAGAGTGAGACAACTAAGAGTTAACCAATCTGATACTTTGGTTAGAGCTGCAGTAAGTTTTGCTGCAGCTTGTTCTCTGGTTTTTTGCATGGGTATAGATAACTGTATCGTCTGTGTACACTTGGATGTGGACTTCTGGGCAAATCAATGGTAGGTCATTAATATATAAGCTAAATAAAATTGGTCCTAAAATAGATCCCTGAGGGACTCCAGTAGTGCAGTTAGCAAAGGAGGAGCATCTATCATTAATCCTGGTGCACTGCTTTCTAGAATCTAAATAAGACTCCATCCATGTCAGAGCACTGGGAGAGAAATTAATCTTTGACAGTTTGGATAACAAAACATTATGATTCACTGTATCAAATGCCTTCTTAAAATCGAGAAAAACAGCACCAACAACCCCTCCATTGTCAAGGCTGGATTTTATTTGCTCAATAACATAACAATTAGCTGTTTCTGTGGCATGATGTTTCCTGAATCCAAACTGCGGGGGGAAAAACTAGCAACTGGTCACAGACTATCCTTTCCGTTACTTTGGAAACAACAGGGAGGATACTAATAGGTCTATAGTTTGTTATATTAGTTGCATCTCCAGCCTTAAAAATAGGGGTTTAATTACAGCTTGAATTTACCAGATGAGCAATTGGAGTACAAAGGATACTTTTATACTTCTTCAGGAATGCAATCACAAGAAAAAACATCTTTAGCCTTAGAGTTCTTAAACTTGCCTAAGAGTTTAATTATGGAAGAATCTGGCACTTCAGAGATGCTAAACAGTGGAAGATTATCATTTGTTGGTGTAATGACCTTCCCTGACATGTTAAACTCATGTTTGAGCTGCAGTAACGGAGCAGTGACTTCCACTTAAGAAAAATATCAGAAAACTGATTCAAATTAGCTCCAAAACTTGCTTGAACTAGTGTTTTCATTCTTGAAACCAACTAAGATGTACAAAAGAAAATATAAAAAGTCACACAAACAACCTTATATTCAAAATAACTCTTTACTAAATGTTTAAAGTCTCATAGAGCAGCTTTTTATGTGGATCAAGTTTCAGGATGATCTGTCTTCAATGAATCAAAACTGTTGTTGTTGAATTGTCTCTTTACTGAGAGAACCGACCACATTATTATCTGTTAACTTCTTGTTTAATCCACCAACCCTCACACACTAAATCTGTACAACAGGATTCATATCATGACAACACCAACATCAACACATTCCCACATTACCTTGTGTGTCTTCAGTCCTTTAAGATCCAAACCTGGAGACCAGAGTTGGTGAGTCTGATCCCTTTTCTCTAACACCAAGCTAGTATAAAGTCATGAACTAAACCACCCAACTGTGCAGCATGTGTTCGTATGAAGAGATGTCAGCAAACACGGACAGTAGAACATCGAGCAGTGGTGTTTATTTAGGACTTGAGCAACTACAGGGCGTCAACGAGACTCTGCCTCCTCAAGAGCAAACGTAGAGCAGCTACTTACTTCTCTTTACATTACATTACATGTCTATATATGTCAGAGGTAGCATGCCTCTGGAGCAACTAGGGTTTAAGTGTCTTGCTCAGGGACACATTTGTTGATGTATCGCTGTGGGAAATGAACCCAGGTCTCCCACACCAAAGGTATGTTTCATATCCATTGCACCATCACCACCCACTCTCTCTTTTGGATTGTTCCACAGACGTAAAATAGATTTTATTGTTTAGCGTTGAGGGAAGTGCAAGTTTAGCGATACTTGGCTTGAAAAAACTGAATTTAGGGCTCAGTTGATGTTGTGATAAAAGGTCTTAAATGTAATTCATAATGGTCTTAAAAAATGATAAAGTCTTAGATTGGACTTGGTGAAACCTGCAGAAACTCTGGGAGGGGCCCATAGAGAATACATTTCTACAAAATGTTGTGCTACGTCCCAGCTGACAGAATAAAGTGGCCTTTTATTTTGTTTTCATTTTTTTGATAAAGAAATTAAATGATGAAAATATTGAAAATGTAGTGAATATATTGCAAATGGAAACAAACAAAGCTAGATACTTATCTACTTTAGTAATTTATATTTTAAGACTTTGTAGTTCCTGATCAGCTACACAACAGCCTGTACCCTGCCCAACATATTTAATATTTACAAATTATGAGACTGAAAGATTAACATATATAACTGAAGAAATGGACATGATTAAAAACGTAAAGACTAATTTCAGAATCAGGAAAGGCTTTATTGCGAGGTAAGTAACATAAGATTATTGTCTTGGGGGACAGTTCATTCATAAACATATAAAATGACCAATACATGTAAAAGAAACAATAACAGAACCAAAAAATATTACAGTTAACAATAAGAAAAGAAGGCTGAATGGTTTAGTGCAGGATGTGAACAGATGTTGAGGGAATGTGCAATAGTTCAGGAGAGATAGTTAATGCAATGGACAGGTTATAGTCCAGGATGTACGTTAATGTAACGTAAACATCTAGGAGGGGGGGGGGGGTCTCAGCAGAGACGGTACGCTGCTGCCACCTCCAAGGACAAGGGCAGAGTGCAGCGTACCGTCTCTAGACGCTGATGGAGGAGGTGAAGATGGCCTCGATGATGGCAGTGGAGAAGTTAACTCTCTTTGTCTTTGGCAGGTGAAGTTACAGTTTCAGTTACACAACACAAGACTCTTAACCAGAGTCTCAGGTGATAAAGGTCAATAAAAAGCTGCAGGCAGACATGGAGCATTTCTTCTTCTGGTGAAGAGCTCCCTTTGCTGGAAGTAACAGACAATAATACAACAGTACCAGTACATTTCATTTTAAGGTTCAAATTCCAAAAAGAAAAGGTTAAAGCTCTATGTGTTACAGTAAATGCTGTATACAAAGTCTGGTAGAAGTTTAAATGAAAAAGGTTTTAAAAATTGCACATATGAGCTGTAGCCTGTGTGGAATACGAGGAGAGTATTTCAATATTCAGATCTGTCTAACAAATGATGGAGGAAACAATGGTCACTCAGTCACTTACTGAGGAATATAAAAGGAAAGATGTGTTTCAATCCACTTTTCAGTTGGTTTGTGTTTATTTTGCTGATGTGTGTGTGAAGCATCAGAGTTGTAACCTGACAGACAATGGGGAACTGGTATTTTCTGGGGCTCTGTGGTATGTAACTGGATTCTACCAGTTTAGTGTCATTATAGTTGTTGATTAAACTGTTTCCACTGATCCACCTGCTGAACTTTTCTCTGAGTAGAAATCTTGATTTTTAAACAAAGCCTGAAAAAACAGAAACAAAAACCCAGCAGAGCTGCTGTCAGTCCACAGTAGAGACCGATCCTTCCCCGACTCTCTGGCTGTGGTGGACTTGTTGTGTTTGGTGTCTCAGGTTCAGGCCGATCCCTCGCTGCTGTAAAGAGACCAAACACATCCGTTTCATTCATGTGAAGAAAAAACATTTCACTAAAAGAAAAGGAAGTGTAAGGATCGTGGATTGTTTTTACTTTTAAATTCTCAGGTTTTTATTCATCCAAAACAAAAAGTTGCTGAATTGAACCTGTTATGGAAGTTCTTGTGAATCAACTTACCAGTGACATTGAGCCGACATTTACCAGAGCTACTCCCATAACTTGTGTGCACTCTACACACATACAGTCCCGAGTCTTCAGTCCTGAGTCTGGACACATGAAGTCTGAGTCGTCCTTCTCTGAGGACGTCTTTGTCCCACTGGACTCGTCCTGCAAACTGTTCATCCTGAAACTCTGGGGCCTCAACTCCTTCATGGAGATGAAACAGGACTGAGGGTCTGAGATCAGAGAACTTATTACAGTCGATAGAAAGAGAGTTGGAGGAAGTGTGAGGGTTGGTTGTGAAGGTCCACTCCAGTGTGATGTGGTGGTTCTCCTCTGCCTGATAGGAGGTCTGGGTCACATTCACTACAAATGTTCCTGTTGAGGAGACAGAGAGGGAAAGTGAGGAGCAGACACACTGACAACTTTAAACTCCATCTCCACATGTTTCTGTGGACACTTTAGTGATTCTTTGTTTAGTGTTAGTGGATAATAAAGTGATGCTGTAAACTAACCAGAGACACAGGAGGTCAGGATGATGAGCAGCAGGATGCTGCAGATCATCTTCTCCCTGTGAGAGGAGACAGAGGTGAAGAGTCACAAACACATGAGCTCAGAGTTCACAATCTCCAAATCAGAAGCAGCTTCTCTCCTCAGTAGTCTCATGTTAGATAAACACAAAAATATCAAAGCAGTAACACAAACAACCTCATGTTCATGTCAATCAGCATCTCTCCAGAACAATGCGTCATAGGAAGTGAAACTGTAGCCCTATAGTATGTACATGTACAGCAAGCTACATGTAAGAACGATCGTTAAGTTGCACTGTGCCAAGGCTTCTGACATCGGGCATATTTATACTGCCATCCGTGTGCAACGGGCGGAGCGAGAGTGGGATGTGTCCTGACAAGGACACATCCCACTCTCCAGCTCCGCCGCGTCACAGATACCTATCTCGGTGGGCGGAGCTCGTGATGTTTTTGCACATAGACTATCGCCACTTCTACCGTCATGATCTAGTTGTACAGTCCTGATCCAGTCTCACCACCACCACTGCTGCTGCTGCTGGAGTCCAGCCGCTGTTTAACGCTCAGAGGTTCTGCCAGGACTGGAAGTCTATCCCGTTTTTATCCACTTTGGGGGATTTTAGTTATCGGACGTGGACTTTAAGTTGTTTTTAAGGACTTGTCGTCCGCTGGTGTAGCACTCTTACCGATCAGGATTACTTTGATCTTATGATTTTAATGATCGTATTGTTATTAGGAGTTCTTACCTTTTCAGCTGTAGGCTGTGTGGCAGAACATGTGCCGTTCCCTAAAAGAAGAAAGTCAGCTTTAGTCTTCACCTTCCAGCTGTGTATATATTATATATATTATTATATATTTTGATATGCTGCTGCTGTATGTGGGACAGAAGAGACTCAGGGTGAGGTGTTAAACACAGCTGATGCTGTCCTCGTGATCATTTGATAAACTCTGCTTTCTAAACTCTTTCAGATATCCCAAACAGAAGCTGCAGGAACAAACTGATTGATTTGTTCAAACGGCGTTCAAAGTTTATTAATTATACTCGATGACCTATTGGATTCTGGTATAAAAGGCAGATTTGTTCTTTTATTGCAACATTATTACATTATAAATAACAATAATAGTTATTAATAGTTATTATTTATATGAAGTATATTGTCCAGGTGAATAAATGGGAATAATGTGTTTCAGTGTTGTCTCGAGACAGTTTAAACCCTTTAGTAGTGTGTGCTGATCCAGATAATAACTGATGGATTTATGACCCGGATTCATCTTCTGCTGTTAGAACTCTGAATATGTTTGTTATTGAAAACTCTGAAGACTTAAAAAGGAAACAAGTCAGACTGGTGAAGCTGTTTCTGTGTTGCGCACTTTATAAAAACTCACTTCCGCCTTTTCTGCTGATATCATCCGAACTAATATCCAGAAGAAGATAAACACAGTGAACACTTTGTTCTGTCATTAATCAACTATAGGCTACTGGGAAATCAGAACAAGTCTGAAAATATATAAAAAAAATCATACATAAAAATAGGTCAATAAAGAAAAAAACGTATTCAACTGATTTGACTCGGTTTTCTTATCTAATCAATAAATGGCAACAATGTCTGCTAAATGATTAAATTATCATTTAAACGGAGAATCAGCTGCTTCTCTGAAGAAGTAGGTTATTTATTAAATCTTCATCAGCTCAGCTGGTGACTCATGAGGAAGACCTGCAGCCATGTTGTTACTTTGTCCAGATGTGAGGTGGAGTAACATCAGGGTGTGGTGATAAAATGGGGCCGCTGTAAAGCAGCATTATCCCGGCAGGCAGGGAGGAGAGAAGTCGCCCACTTACCTTATTATTATTATTATTATTATTATTATTATTATTATTATTATTATTATTATTATTATTATTATTATTATTATTATAACGGATGGTCCGGTGAATGAAAGAACAACACACAGCACAGCAACACGATCCCTTGTTTCCTTTTGAGTCTGACTTTCTCAGCGACACTTTTCCCTTTTTATTTTTTGGCTTTTCTTCATTAGACGCTCACTGATCCCCCCATATTTCTGAAAATCCTTGACATGGTTATGACCTGCACTTCGTTAGTGCTTTCTGATCAGCCTGGAATGTGTTTCAGTCATCACCTTTACAGGTTGTTTCTGTTCATTTTGCTGATTTTCATGTGTGTGAAACATCAACATTAATATGGTTACCTGCTGTTATATTACCTGCCAGTGAGAAACTAGTATTTTCTTTGTGTCTGTGATATAAACAGTTAATTTTAACAGTTTTGTCTCAGTTGTTAATGATTAAACTCTAAACCATCAACTGCTGATTTGTAACTTATATTCTCAAAATGGGAATCTGGTTCTCTCTGCAGAACTTTTCTGAACAAACAGAAACAACCAGCCAGCAGAGCTGCTGCTGCTGTCAGTCCCACTACACAGTAGAGACCGATCCATCCCCGACTCTCTGGTTGTGGTGGACTTGTTGTGTTTGGTGTCTCAGGTTCAGGCCGATCCCTCGCTGCTGTAAAGAGACCAAAACACATCTGTTTCATTCATGTGAAGGAAAACATTTCACTAAAAGAGAAGGAAGTGTAAGGATTGTGGATTTCCACACTACTTTTTTTCTCAGGTTCTTATTGATCTAAAAAGCTGCTGAATGGGGGCATTGTTGGCCTGACAACAACCCTTCTTAGCTGTTAAATAATCACAACATATCAGAGCCTGAGGTGAGCTATTGCTTTTATAAAACAGTCATCAAGTATGGCATTATGAAAGTTAGTCACATTTCAATTTAAATGATTTTTATTCATAAAAAAAATAAATAAATCACATTCACAATAAAATCTAAGCTCTCCTGGGCTGGCTGCCCGCCTCACACATACTGAGGCTGTTGATATGGAACAGTAATGCTAGCCTTCACTAGCAGCTAGCACACTTTCTTTTGCTTAACACTAAAGAAAGGAAAACAATAACACTAACTAACTAACCGCTCAAGGCAGTGGTAGTGCAGCAACTACCGTGTTCTGGGCGGTAAAATGACTGTTTTTGTGAAAGGAGTCTGGCAGCTTTGAAGAGAGCAGAGAAAACGGCTTCAGTTCCCTGTTTTAAAGTGCTGTCTAACAGCAAGATAAAGCTCTGAAATAAATAAATATAGATATAGATATAAATATAGAGTTTGATTTGAAGGCAGCTCTGTGTCCTGGCAGTGCTTCCCTCCGAGGCACCAGCCATCAGTCAACGTTTTTCTCAGACGTGGAGTGATACTTAATGTGCAAAGGAGTCCGATTATAGTCGTTGTATGTGGTTATTATATCACAGCTATGAACCAATCAGATTGCTTGATTCAAGCCTTTTTTATAATGAGCAATTTTATAATGAATCAACTTACCAGTGACATTGAGCCAACATCTACCAGAGTTACTCCCATAACTTGTGAGCACATCACACAGGTACAGTCCTGAGTCTGGACACATGAAGTCTGAGTCGTCCTTCTCTGAGGACGTCTTTGTCCCACTGGACTCGTCCTGCAAACTGTTCATCCTGAGACTCTGGGACCTCAACTCCTTCATGGAGATGAAACAGGACTGGATTCTTGAGATCAGTTAACAGTTCACAGAAGATATTATGAGAGTTGAGTGGATGTTTGGTTAGGGTTGTGAAGGTCCACTCCAGTGTGATGTGGTGGTTCTCCTCTGCCTGATAGGAGGTCTGGGTCACATTCACTACAAATGTTCCTGTTGAGGAGACAGAGAGGGAAAGTGAGGAGCAGACACACTGACAACTTTAAACTCCATCTCCACATGTTTCTGTGGACACTTTAGTGATTCTTTGTTTAGTGTTAGTGGATAATAAAGTGAAGCTGTAAACTAACCAGAGACACAGGAGGTCAGGATGATGAGCAGCAGGATGCTGCAGATCATCTTCTCCCTGTGAGAGGAGACAGAGGTGAAGAGTCACAAACACATGAGCTCAGAGTTCACTTATTACAGGACAGAGAGAGGACATATACAGTCTGTTTATTTGTGCTCGTTCTCCAATGATTGTTGTTTTAATTAGGCCTTTGTTAATCTGTGACAGTGTAGCGAAATGATGTATAGGCTATATATCTGATCATCATAACGTTCATATGAATATAACATATATATATATATATATATATATATATATATATATATATATACAGTACAGGCCAAACGTTTGGACACACCTTCTCATTCAATTCCTCAAAGTAGCCACCCTTTGCTTTTTTATTAATAAGGGAAAAAATTCCACTAATTAACCCTGACAAAGCACACCTGTGAAGGTAAAACCATTTCAGGTGACTACCTCATGAAGCTCATTGAGAGAACACCAAGGGTTTGCAGAGTTATCAAAAAAAGCAAAGGGTGGCTACTTTGAAGAATCTAAAATATAAGATATGTTTTCAGTTATTTCACACTTTTTTGTTAAGTACATAATTCCATATGTGTTCATTCATAGTTTTGATGCCTTCAGTGAGAATCTACAATGTAAATAGTCATGAAAATAAAAAAACACATTGAATGAGAAGGTGTGTCCAAACTTTTGGCCTGTATATATATATATATATATATATATATATATATATATATATATATATATATATATATATATATATATATATATGTTTGATCATCAAACAGTAATATAGGCTATATTAAAAAACATGCATCCATAAAAAGGGCACTTTCTATTGAGGAAGAAAAAGGGCAGGTGCTCAAGCTTTTGATGTCTATGTGTGCTGTGCCTGACAATAGCAGCCTAAAGGTCTAAATATCTAATATATAGGCCTTCCCCCCAAAACGTCTGAATTTCTGGTGAACTGTTATGCCCCTATTCTACCTTTTTCTGAAGCAATTTGTGCTGGAAATATCTTTATGTAAAGGTGAATGTGGATTACAATACAAACATAATGGAATATTTAGCAGTAAGGCTCTCAGACATTATGTATTGCTTTCAACTATTTCTTCTCCTGTAAATCAACTTTTCTAATTCTATCTGAGTCAGTACACATGTAGTATAGGCATGACTACTCTTCCCTCCTCTTTTGCATATTTTGTTGGGGACGTAAGCGCCTTAAATGTGCATATGAAAATTATTCACCTCAAGATACATTCATTCATTTCAAGTAATCAATAAACCCCTGGACATTAATATTTCAGATGTTGTCAGCATTGTGAGGCTCGGACCCAAAAATGCAGACTAAAGGATTTTATTAACAGATAATCACAATGGTGGGAAAACACAAAGCAGGAAGTAAAACAAGACATGTTGGAGCAAGATTTCTGCTCATGTTCTAAATTGTGTGCACATTCAAAATATAACTCATCCCATCAGTGTTCTGCGATTTAAGACGGAGCATTAAGGGGGAAAAAAATGAGGATTTTTATTATGTATTTTGCATTTCGAGAATAAATTCGAAATGTCGAGAATAAAGTCAACATGACGAGAATAAAGTTGAAAATACCATTTCGAGAAAAAAACTTGATATTTCAAGAATCAAGTCGGACTACTAGCTTTACCTATAATCTTCTATAAAAAAGCATTGTGAAGGCCTATATGAACTCGTGAAATTATACTTCAGAATCGGTTTTAATAACAAGGAAATTCTTTCTCTTTTAGCGCATAAACACAGTATGGTGATGAGTCAGAAGGGGAAACCACACAAATTGGAAGAGGTGGCTGTATTCTTACAAACTGAAATAGCTTGGAATGGACAGATGCAAGGGTATTGATGGTTATATGTTGTATCACAAGACCCAATAAGACAATTGATCAAATTGTTTGATCTTGAAAGAGTGGAGCTCAGGCGAGCGCGGCACTCCAACGATGTAACCCATATCTATGATGTTGCCTATGGCAGCTGGCATGACGGTCGCTCTAAGGGGATTAAGTGATAAAGGAGTTGAATTTATTCTCAAATTTCAACTTTATTCTCGTCATGTTGAATTTATTCTCGACATGCTGACTTTATTCTCGAAATGCAAAATAAATTAAAAATCTTCCTCCTTAATTTTTTCCCCCCTGATGTGCTATAGTGCTCCGTCGTAGTTTTTAGTATGGGAAGTGAGAGAAGCAGAAACTTCTAAAAACCTGTTTTAATGAAGTCCCAGTATTCCCAGTAAGAATCGTGAAAGGTCCCAGACAGTAATAATGGATTCTGACTCAGATTCTCTCTCGTAGTGTTTGGTTAAAGCTCCCAGTAGCCGACCCACACGCTGCAACGCATCATCATCAGCAGAGGTGGGTAGTAACGAGTTACATTTACTCTGTTACATTTACTTGAGTAAGTTTTTGAAAAAATTATACTTCTAGGAGTAGTTTTAAATCACTATACTTTTTACTTTTACTTGAGTAGATTTGTGAAGAAGAAACTGTACTCTTACTCCGCTACATTAGGCTACAATGAGCTCGTTACTTTTCTTTTTACCTCTTTGGTATTCTACGCGTCATTGTTTTTATCCCCCCGCGTACGCCTCATTTTAATGTTTTATTTTGAAAGAGAGAGAGAGAGAGAGAGAGAGAGAGAGAGAGAGAGAGAGAGAGAGAGAGAGAGAGAGAGAGAGACTTCCGCCAAAGGCTCTACCACGTACGTGACTGTTCACCAATCAAACGTAGTTGTGCAGTCTCGTCAGCTGGCAACAAAAAATAGGCGACGCTGATGCGTAAATCAACACTTATCAATATCACTTCCCCATCAGCCAGGACCAAGATCTGACTATAATTACACTTGTGCTTTCCATAAACTGCTGTAATTAGCCTATTATTTCAGTTGCAATCCTGCCAGTGGAAGCGATCGTGAGAGCAAATAAAAAATATAAAAAACATAATTCAAACCACTGTGCGCATTGGCTCAAGAAGCAGAGAAATAGCCGATATGTAAATCCCTCCCATTCAAATCTATATATTTCATAAATATACCCATCAGGGAATGTTTACGGCGTTGTCGGTCTCAAAATGTTTTAACTTGTATGAGCGCACTCTTCCCTCGTTTTTCTCTTTTTTCTTCTCTCTCTCTCTCTCTCTCTCTCTCTCTCTCTCTCCGCACCGAGCTCCGCCTGATCTTCTATAAGAACGGTGATGCCGTTATCAATCGAGTATTGATTGGTCTGTAGCCGGTTGATCTCTGATCTCCAACATAACCTGCTCCCGACCAGGTTAGGCGTCCAGCATAAGTTACCACGGCGATTGAACCCGGTATCAAGTGATCCACCTTCGTGATAAAGAAAACGCTGGGTTGAACCTGAAGTTAGCTGTTAACCCCAAATCTTGCTTCATAGTCCAGGCCTCTGGCCTCATAAAGAAATCATGTTTACCTTAGTAAAAGTGCCAAACAGCAGCTCCATTACCTTGTTCTAGTTCTAGAGCCTGGTAAAAAAAAGTAGGTTTGGAAATTTGTGTTACTTGTGCTTATTTATTTTTATGTATTATTATTTTATGTATTTTATTTTTTAAGTACTTGAATTTACCTGGATTATTTTAATGTAAGCTATTTTGTAATTAATTAATTTTTATTAATTTTATTGATTGGATGAACTATAATTTGCCTAAAGATGATTATTTAGTATTTTTGTCCGTCTGATTGAATGCTTATGTTAAAAAATAAATCAGACGTTACTCAACAGTTACTCAGTACTTGAGTAGATTTTTCACCAAGTACTTTTTTACTCTTACTCAAGTAATTATTTGGATGGCTACTTTTTACTTTTACTTGAGTCATATTATTCTGAAGTAACAGTACTTTTACTTGAGTACAATTTTTGGCTACTCTACCCACCTCTGATCATCAGTTGGTATGATACTGTAAACACACACCGAGGGAGGAACTGGAATCTGATCCCCGGCTGCTGAAGGCAGGAATAGACACATACAAAGCAGAACAGAAAACATCACCAAGGACAGCCCCCCCGCCTCTGATCTGTTTGAGCTGCTGCCCTCAGGGAGTGGCCCCAGGTGCATCACAACAAGGACTAACAGATTCAAGAACCGTTTTTTACCAAAAGCCATAACCACTTTGAAATCATACATGCACTGACTTCACAGTCTTACCCCCAACCCCCGGACTCTCTTCTACCCACCTATGGTAGAATATTTAATATTAAATACTTTTGATGATAATGATAATACTGTGCCATTTCATTACTGTACAATATATGTATACTGTGCAATATCATTACTCCACACTACATATCACACTGTATATAAAACCATATTTATTTATTTTTAATTTGTTTTTATATATGTACATAGCGTCTCAAAACTGTGCACCTTACCCCCCTTTATTGCTCTACTTATTTTATTCCATGTTGTTACATTTTTTTCTAACTACATGTTGGCACTGGAAAAGGAGTTGCTTTTAATCTCGTCGCCACAGGCACTTGATCTCTTCCTCTGCGGTTCTTCAGCACCATCTCTGTGTGTGCTGCTGGCATAGACTGTTAAAATGTACAGTCAACGGCTGCTGAACAACGGCTGTTACAACATCAAATCACAAGAGGGGGGAGGAGGAGCAAAGTGCACCTGCTCTGCATGTTGACAGGAGCAGCAGTTACACAGACAGCGCACTTTTTTCAAGAACTTAACCATGATGGCAACACTATAAGAGACATTAAAAATAAGAAGGCAATCAAGACTAGAATTGTGTTTGATACATTTCTCACGTACCAATGATACATTTGACTTAATATGTACTACACTTTTCTTTTTTACTTTTTAAATTATTTTCTACATGTAGGCCTACCTTTTTCTGCACCTCTGGTATTGACTTTTTCTATATGCACATACTAGCGATGAACCTATGTTCTTTACTAATAAAAAACATAAAAATAAAATATATATACAGCCAGGTCGCCTCTCTGATGAAACCGCAGCAGTGCATGAGACACAGGTATACGCAGTATACCCACTAAGAAAGCTCCAAGATGTCCATATACCCACGCAACAACTTTTCATTATATTTTTGATATATTTTGAATTGTCATCTGTGGTCTTCTTCTTCTACACTAAATAAAGGTATTTCCACCGTAAATTGGTTCATAAATGTGTAGCTGAATACAGGAAATGAAGTCGTTGATGCTCAAAACTTCCCTAGGGAGGACACCCAGACCCCCCACTTTGATATGCCCCCCTCCCCACCAAAGGCAGATTCCAGTCAATATATATATATATATATATATATATATATATATATATATATATAGTACACCCCTCACATTTTAGTAAATATTTCATTATATCTTTTAATGGGACAACACTGAAGAAACATTGCTACAATGTAAAGTATAAAGTTTACAGCTTGTATAACAGTTTAAATGTGCTGTCCCCTCAAAATAACTCTACACACAGCCATTAATGTCTAAACCGCTGGCAACAAAAAGTTTCTGGAAAATCAGAGAGGAAGGAGGGATTTGGTTTAGGTGGCCGGTAAATGAGGATGACTGTCATGGAGGAAAGAGTTTTGAAGGCGAGATATTCAAACGATGATACTGAGGGGAGGGTGAGTTCTGTGATCCGGAAGTTCTGATTGAAAATGACGGCGAGGCCACCTCCACGGTGGGAGGGGCGGGGTTTGCAGATGTAGTTGTAGCCAGGGGGGGATGCTTGGTTGAGGGAGAAGAAGTCGTTGGGTTGTTGCCAGGTTTCGGTGAGCAGAAGGAAGTCAAGAGTGTTGTCGAGGATTAGTTCATGGAGGGCAGGGGCTTTATTGTTGAGCGATCGGGTGTTGAGGAGGGCAAAGTTGGCATGGTGAGAGGGTGGTGGGATGGGGGCAGGCTGGAGAGATCTGAGGTTGTCCCGGTTAGCAGTGCGTGTGGTCGTTGGGGTGTGGGGGTATTGCAGTTGAGGGGGGACAGTGAGCCGATTAGCAAATGATTGGAGAGTATGATTGAGTGTATGTGAAGTGGGGAAAGCACTGTAGTCCGGTCCGGGTTTTCTGTGTAGCCTGATGATGCGTTCAGCCCTATGTGAACCAGTGGGTGAAGCATTCAGATGACGTGGGACAGGTGCAACAGAGCGTGCAGGTGACCAGATGGATGGAATGGATTGTCCGTGGTGGAAGAAAACAAACTTGCGGCGAGAGCTTCTGTGGATGTAACGGCGTCGACGTAGAAGTCCGAGCTGTTTGATGACTGGGATGCAGGATGGAATGGAGTAGTTGACGAATTGGACCAGTTGCAGAGTTGAATATTTGATCATGATGCCGAGCGGAGGGACGGAGAGCTCCGTGATAGTGGTTAGCCGTGGGCTAGGAGCACAGAGGTGGAGGTGGAGATGGATGAATGAGGTGATTGCCAAAATGATCCACAGCATGGACCAAGGAGAGGAATGTCTAGTCTTGGTCGCTCGCATCTGGTGGAGGTTGCCTATGAGGAGGAGGTCAGCGGTCAATCGGTTAGCCGCCGAAGCAGCTAGGATTTGCCGCCACGCGTTTGGTGAACGGGGGCAGCTAGCTAGCGGCTAACCGACGAGGCAAGAGTCCGGTCAAGGAGCCCCAGGCGGCTTCGGGAACCAGCAGAGAGACTGTCCAGAGGTACAGAGGCTGTCCAGAGGTAGGGGGTACAGCGAACACAAACACAAGAGAATAGCAGATGAATAGCAGACGGAGAAGCGGCGAATAACCAGCGCCAGCGTCCTCTCACGTCGGTGTCAAGAGAAAGAAAAGGCGCACAGAGGATCATCGGCTGTCCTCTCCCCTCCCTGATGGACCTTTACACCTCTTGCTGCGTCAGCAGAACAGAGAACATCACCAAGGACAGCTCCCACCCCGCCTCTGATCTGGTTGACCTGCTGCCCTCAGGGAGGGGCTACAGGTGCATCAGAATAAGGACTAACAGATTCAAGAACAGTTTCTTCCCGAAAGCCATAACCACTTTAAACTCACACATGTACTGACTTCACAGTCTTACCACCCAACCCCCGGACTCTCTTCTACACACCTACTGTGCAAAATTTAGTATTTAATATTAAATACTTTTCATAAAATTCTGTGCAATTTCATTACTATGCAATATCATTAATTCACACTACATTTCACACTGTACATAAAACCATATCTATCATTATATTTTTATATATGTATATAGCTCTCAGAACTGTGAACCTTACCCCCCCCTTTTTCTTTTGCGCTACTTATTTCATGTTGACACAGGAAAGGAGTTGCTTTTAATCTTGTTGTACATATGTGTATAATGACAATAAAAGGCATTCTATTATATTCTACATTCAGGAGTCTCCTTGTTTCTGTCTCTAACTGGGAGGACATTCGGGGTCTTTACCTGAAACTTCTGGGATAAATAATTGGATAAATATGAGGGTAAATTAATAAGCTCATGACTCATGGTTGTTTCACGTCGATAAATAATTTCTATTGTTTCACTTTAAAGTGAGATCCCTGTTAGCATGGGCCACACCTTATTCCTCCTGTCACACTTCACTTCAGTTTGGCACCGTGTGTTATCTTTGTTGTGTTTAACTCTCTAATTAAAACTTTTACACACAAAAGAACCACAAGTCTGGTGGCAAAACTGTGTCAGGTTACAAAGTTATGAACTTTGGTAAACTTGGAAAGATATTTAGTTTTGAACTTTATATTTGTGTTCAAATTCTGCAAAGGGAAATGAGAGAAGACATGCTCCACACACTGTACAAACAAGCCAGGTCAAAAAGTTCACTTATGTTTATTTAGAGGGAAATATTTTGTACATTTTAGAGACACACAATGAAAAAACTAAGGCAGCAGAGACTTAATTTAACATTACATGAAGCCCTAAATGGATTATTTTTCATTAAATGTCAAAGGGCAGGCTTGATCCAGATCAAATGTAAAATCGGATTACATGCTCTGATCTCAGTTCAGAATCCCTCTTTTGGTTTTGAAAAACCCATTTCCAAGATTTGATCCAAGATTTGATCCAATCCGTGATCCGAAATCCCACTGGATTACTTTTGAAAAACTGGGCCCAGGGTGATCAGGATGAGGAGAGTCTGAGGACACCTGGTGGACAGCTGGACAATCTTCTTATTCTGCTGCTAAACACTTTGGACTCTCTGAAGCACTTTCTTTTCTTTTACACATTGAAAATGTAACTCGTTTTCTATAATGTGGAAATAAACCTCGATAGTCATCATTCACTGTGTGAATGTATTATGAGACTGTTTTCATATATATGATCTGTGAACATTTGAATTATTAGTTGAATGACTTGGTGAATGTGAATCTGTATAAATAGAAATAAAAACTTAAAAAAAAAAAAAAATCAGAAGTTTAATATGATCAGTTAGAGTGCAATATTTTCAGATATAACAGCCAGCAAAGAGTTTTAAATAAATTAGTTAAAACATAACATACTGATCTTCCAGAAATTGGTCAAATTAATGAATGAGATCAAACATCAGATCAAACATTTTAATCCTGTCAGATAAAATCAGAGCAGAAGATCTTTGTGATCATCAGTTCATTTAAATATCCTGATGGTCTCACATATCACAGCTGGAACCTGCAGACAGTGGAACCTGCAGACAGACAGCTCTCCCAGAATGCATTAGCATTTACAGCATGATCCTGTAATCACTTTTTTTAAATAAATTGATTAGATATTGACAGAGAGTGGAAATATATATTTATAAATATACAGTATTTAAGTACCTTTCTTGACCTGATCACTGTTTTTGAGTACAATATACTTTTAACTCAATTGAAATAATAAATAACTAGTTTGTTGGCCCCAATATTGCTTTGCTGTACCTCTAGCTTTACCATCCAGGACAGGTAGGAGTGGGATTTTCCAGCAGACACACAAAGTTTCCAGGGTGCTTTGCAGTTGAGGTTTGTAGTTTGTGTAATAAATTATACAAGACAGATGAACATACCAATTTGATTTAAGTTCTTATCCAAAGTGAGGTGCTCTGTGGTTTTGTGCTCTGTGCTCTGTAGTCTAGTGAGGAACTTCGAACATGCTCCTCACCTGTACACCTCACTTCCTGTGGCCTATGCCCCTAAATGCAACCAGGGTATGCCGCATTTAATCCTGTAACCCAATATCCAAACAAAATAAAAATAAAACCAACAATAAACATGAATAAATATACAGGAGTTAATTACAATGGCTGCCTCTGCAAAAATAGAAATTAGTTTTGCTTTGAATACATATGAATCAGAATCAAGTTTTATTAGTTACTTGTTTAGAAAGGTGCATACATAAACATCAAACATATTAATACAAAACACAATAAATATATAAAAAACAAAATACATGCATATGAAGTAACTGTTGCATAAGAAAAAACGAATTTGAACCAAATACAAAAACATCTTAAGTAACATTAAGATTGGGGGCTATTGTAACACTGACTTTTTGCATTCAATGTATTATAGTCTTGTCCTTGTTTCTCTAAATGTATTAATTGCATCATTAATTAGAGCACATATATATGTTTCTTGTATCAAAAGATGACGAGAGTATTTCAAGTTGTCTGTGAGTTATGAAGGAAAATGTAAAATATGTTATGATTGCTCCGGTCTCCCCTAACAGTGTGACGAGGCATTGTTTTCCTCCATAATTATTTTTGTATATCAGTTCTGTAATTAGACTTTTATATCATGAATGTGTTTCAGTCATCACCTTTTACAGGTTGTTTGTGTTCATTTAGCTGATTTTCATGTGTGGGAAACATCAACGTTGCTATGGTTACCTGCTGTTATATTAGCTGCCAATGAGAAACTAGTATTTTCTTTGTGTCTGTGATATAAACAGTTCATTGTAACAGTTTTGCCTCAGTTGTTAATGATTAAACTCTAAACCATCATCTGCTGATCTGTAACTTATATTCACCGGATGGGAATCTGGTTCTCTCTGCAGAACGTTTTGAATGAATAGAAACAACCAACCAGCAGAACTGCTGCTGTCAGTCCACAGTAGAGACCGATCCATCCCCGACTCTCTGGTTGTGGTGGACTTGTTGTGTTTGGTGGACTTGTTGTGTTTGGTGTCTCAGGTTCAGGCCGATCCCTCGCTGCTGTAAAGAGACCAAACACATCTGTTTCATTCATGTGAAGGAAAACATTTCACAAGTCGAAGGTTCTGTGGGATTTGTTTTAATGCTAATCGAATGTGACCAGTTTTAGTGCAAAACGCTAATTAGTGACCAGTTGAACGACGAACGCGGTGCTTGAGCTATGTTACTGATTACTGGTTGCACAGCGTTCGTCGTTCGACTGGTCGTAACTGTTTTCCCAAGATGGCGCCTGCCTGTTTACATGAACGGTACATTCTTTCTAAACTATCTTTTTAATAAACTGTTTGTACACTTACAAAGTTCTCACTGCTTCAGTTTACATGTAGGGACCCTCATTATGCTACCGTGGAAGTGTGGTGCTATTTTGAGCCTTGTTAGTGGTGTAGAAATAGTGATTTCTTTTTACTTTACCAGTACCCTGACAACTAGCATCATAAGCTAATTAGCCGTTTGCACTAAAACTGGTCACATTCAATCAGCATGAAAACTAAACGCAGAGAACGGTCGACTCGGTACACATGTGTTATTAACCCCTAGGTTCATTTTTTGCTGGAATTGCCCTTTAATGTGCAAAGGAGTTTTATTATAGCCATTGTATGTGGTTATTAAAATCACAGCTATGAACCAATCAGATTGCTTGATTTAAGCTACCCTTTTTTTATAATGAATCAACTTACCAGTGACATTGAGCCGACATCTACCAGAGTTACTCCCATAACTTGTGAGCACATCACACAGGTACAGTCCTGAGTCTTCAGTCCTGAGTCTGGACACATGAAGTCTGAGTCGTCCTTCTCTGAGGACGTCTTTGTCCCACTGGACTCGTCCTGCAAACTGTTCATCCTGAGACTCTGGGACCTCAACTCCTTCATGGAGATGAAACAGGACTGGATTCCTGAGATCAATTAACAGTTCACAGAAGATATTAAGAGAGTTGGAGGAAGTGTGAGGGTTGGTTGTGAAGGTCCACTCCAGTGTGATGTGGTGGTTCTCCTCTGCCTGATAGGAGGTCTGGGTCACATTCACTACAAATGTTCCTGTTGAGGAGACAGAGAGGGAAAGTGAGGAGCAGACACACTGACAACTTTAAACTCCATCTCCACATGTTTCTGTGGACACTTTAGTGATTCTTTGTTTAGTGTTAGTGGATAATAAAGTGAAGCTGTAAACTAACCAGAGACACAGGAGGTCAGGATGATGAGCAGCAGGATGCTGCAGATCATCTTCTCCCTGTGAGAGGAGACAGAGGTGAAGAGTCACAAACACATGAGCTCAGAGTTCACTTATTACAGGACAGAGAGAGGACATATACAGGCTGTTTATTTGTGCTCATTCTCCAATGATTGTTGTTTTAATTAGGCCTTTGTTAATCTGTGACAATGTAGTCATATGAATTTATAATAATAATAATAACTGTTTGATCATCAAACAGTAATGAAGCTTAGCGCAAATTCTTTCAGGAAGACGTCATTAACCCAAGCACTACTCATTCTCAAATCTAACAGCTGATTAGAAGTGACGCTTTCAGTTGAACCATCAGACTTGGCCACGAAATTCATGGGCCTATCAAAGCCTTACAACTCTGCTTTAAATCTGTTCTCTCCCTGTGCTGTCAGCTGTCGTTTCAGGCAAAGCGCTCAACCCTCTTCCTCCCCTGCTGCCTCCGGTCTTCGTGCCTCTCCCGGCTACCCACTCCGTTGCCCGTTCGGTCCGTTCTCTGGTCTCTTTGTCCGCCGCCACCAGTGTCTGGACTCCATCGGGGGTTATGTTCCTGTTCTCTACCCCCTTGAACTATATTATTGATTCGATGGAGTCAAATCTCCAAAAGACTTTGTACATTTCATATTATACAGTCATACAATAAATAATTTTGCATATCTGCAAACGAAGTCTCTCCTGATTGAAATATATATGGGCTATATTAAAAAAAACATGCGTCCACAAAAAGGGCACTTTCTATTGAGGAAGAAAAAGGGCAGGTGCTCAAGCCCCTTTTGATGTAGTGTTCACGTGCCTGACTATAGCAGCCTAAAGGTCTAAATATATAATATATAGGCCTCCCCCGAAACTTTAATTTCTGGTGAACTGTTATGCCCCTATTTTACCTTTTTCTGAAGCAATTTGTGTTGGAAATATCTTTATGTGAAGGTGAACATAGATTACAATACAAACAATGGAATATTTAGCAGTAAGGCTCTCAGGCATTCTGTATTGCTTTTATCTATTTCTTCTCCTGTAGATCACCTTTTCTAATTCTATCTGAGTCAGCACACATGTAGTCTAGGCATGACTTACTCTTCCCTCCTCTTTTGCATATTTTGTTGGGGAAGTAACCTCCTTAAATATGCATATGACAATTATTCACCTCAATTATCCGTTAATTAATTTTAATTAATTAATAAACCGCTGGACTTTAATAGCTCAGATGTTGTCAGGATTGTGAGGCTCGGACCCAAAAATGCAGAGTACAGGATTTTATTAACAAAAGACAAATGAAGAACAAATGAAGGTGTCCTGAGGTAGGCAGGGAGGCAGTCCAAACCAAGACAAACCAAACTCAAAAAGCCCAAACCACTAGAAAACCAGAAGACATGAAAGAATAAACCAGCAGGAATGAGAGACGCAGGGAATGATATGGAATGCCGTTTTATTCACAATTAAATAAATAAATGAATAAATACATAAATACATGAATAAATAAATAAATATGCCTTTGAAATACATCATGAAATAAATAAATGAGGCAATAAATACATAAATAATTAAATAAATTGAATTATTTCATGGTACTTTTATTTCATAAGTCCATATTTATTTATTTCAAGAGACTTATTTCATAAGTCCACACATATTTATTTGAAGAGACTTATTTCCTAATGCCACATTTATTTATTTCAAGATACTTTTATTTTCCTAATGCCACATTTATGTATTTATTTCAAGAGACTTTTATTTCCTAATGCCACATTTATTTATTTCAAGAGACTTCTATTTTCCTAATGCCACATTTATTTATTTCACTCTCTATTTATTTCAAGTTCTTATATGCAAATCAGGGGGCGTGGCTATCTCTCACATTCAGAACAAGATGAATGGGACTTCTTTGGCAGACCAACAACAGGACAATTTTAACAATTTTCGCCATCTTATTCATCACTTAATTCACTTCTGAGAATGTTTTAGGTGAGAAATTAACTGTTTAGATTTCGAATATAGGCAGTCTTGCGAAAATCATTGCCGAATTGAGAATTTGCTTCAAAGTTTTCGGAGTTGAGAAGCTCCATAAAGTTACGCGACAACAAGCAGCGCCTGCCCCGGCCGCTGGCTCGTCGCTCGGACAGTCTCGCTCGGACGAAAATTGTTAAAATTGTCCTGTTGTTGGTCTGCCAAAGAAGTCCCATTCACCTTGTTCTGAATGTGAGAGATAGCCACGCCCACTGATTTGCATATAAGAACTTGAAATAAATAGAGAGTGAAATAAATAAATGTGGCATTAGGAAAATAAAAGTCTCTTGAAATAAATAAATGTGGCATTAGGAAATAAAAGTCTCTTGAAATAAATAAATGTGGACTTATGAAATAAAAGTCTCTTGAAATAAATAAATATGGACTTATTAAAGTACTATGAAATAATTAAATGTATTTAATTATTTATGTATTTATTGCCTCATTTATTTATTTCATGATGTATTTCAAAGACATATTTATTTATTCATGTATTCATTCATTTATTTAATTGTGAATAAAACGGCATTCCATAGGAATGAATGACAAGGAGGGAAGACAATGAACTGACAAAAGACAAAGATAGCACAGAGACCACACACGTGGTATAGGCCTACACGTGGTACGCGTACGCTGGAAAACCGAAATAAATAATCATAATGTGATCGAGACACAGCAAGTCAGTTTGTAAAACTAGTCAACATGTAGCCTGCAGAGTAGAGGAGTGATGGAGGTCTAAACACGCAGCTAACTCTTTCTACATGTAGCAAATATTCACTAAGAAGATCACACTTACTTGAAACTCATCCAATCGACTTTTGAAAAAGGCTCGCATATTGCTGTTAGAATAGGGTGACCAGACGTCCCGGTTTAACCGGGACAGTCCTGATTTTGAAGTTAATGTCCAGAGTCCCGACAAAAGCCTGTCGGGACGCTAACATGTCCCGGTTTACACCAGGAGTGGCGTGAGCCGATTTTGCCGGGGCTTCATCCCCGAATGTTTTGATTTTAGCCCCGAATGTAACTTTGTCTAGTTTATTCTTCCGAGGCGAATAGAACGGGCAGCTACGGGGTCCGACCATGCTGTGAGGAAAGCTGTGAAAGGTGAAGTTTTCGTATGAGTCATAGCCAAATCAGTGTCAGCATCAACATTGATGCTAACACAAAGTTTAGGAGCGCAATAGCCTGCTACTGATTTAGTTTGAAGTTCCTGTGACGTGATGTTTCCAGTCTATGGTTCAGACTCAGACACACGGAGCTCTGAAGCAGACCTGTGTGTCGCTTAGTGTCCACTCTCTGTAAAATGCAGCGCAGCTTCAGGTTTATGGACGCGCTCAGCTGTAGACATGCTGCGGCAGATGTGTTGCGTTTGTGCTCCGTGTATTTCTGCAGTAAATTCGGGTTTCCACCTCCGATGTATAGCAGCATACAGCCACTTCTCTAGTTAAACTATTTGTCTCATTCAGACACCCAAACGGGGTCTGTGTCTGTCAGAAGGTCTGAGATCTACCTTATAGGCAGAGCAAGCACGTAATGCACAGCAGACTATGGTGCAGGTATATTTCTGAAATATAGTGATTTTATTCTTGTAATAACCTATTATAACTTTATGCCTGAGAGCCTTACTTCAATATATTCCATTATGTTTTTATATTTGGATTGTAATCTATGTTTCTCTTCACATAAAGATATTTGCAGCATACATTGATTCAGAAAAAGGTAGAAATAGGTGCATAAAAAATCACCAGAATGCAGGAAATTAAGTGTTTAAAGTTCAATAAATCATTTTAATTCTTTTGGTGTTATTGAAATAAATAACACTTCAAAAAATGTTTTTTTAGAAAAGTCTCAACATAAATCTCACACTGAACTGAAAAGGGCTGTTGCTGCAATTTTGTTAATTTTACCGGAAAAAACACTTTTTTCTTATTAGATGAGGAGCCTATGATCAAAATAATGAAGTCACTGTCTATGTCTATATGGGAAGTGAGAGAAGCAGCAACTTCTAAAAACCCGTTTTAATGAAGTGCCAGTATTCCCAGTAAGAATCCTGAAAGGTCCCAGACAGTAATAATGGATTCAGACTCAGATTCTCTCTTGTAGTGTTTGGTTAAAGCTCCCAGTCCTCCCAGTAGCCGACCCACACGCTGCAACGCATTATCATCAACTGGTTGGTATGACACACACACACACACACACACACACAGAACTTCACATGGGGAACAACAAAAACCTCAGAAAATGAACATCAAAAAAGCTTTTGAAATCTCCAAAAAACAGTAGCTATTAAAATGTCCCACATGAACAACTTAATGTGATGATATTAATGCAGCAACATGAGTCAACATGTTCAGAAAATATTCTGCATATTTACTGAGATTAATTCCCTTTTTCAAGCTATTTTTTAAATCTCTACAGACTGACTTTAACACTGTATCGACATGAACTGAAAGACAAACAATGAGTGGAAAGCATTTCATTCATCAGGTCAAAAAGTTCACTTATGTTTATTGAAAGGAAAATATTGTTTTGTACATTTTGGGACACACCATAAAAAACTAAGGCAGCAGAGACTTAATTTAACATTACATCAAGCCCTAAATGGCTCATTTTATATTAAATGTCACTTGATCTGAGTAATCTATGGAAGTTTGTTTCTTAGTAAAACTTCAGCAGCTTTTGGAAAATAAGTTGTTCTACAGCGCCACCATCTGGCCAAGCTGTGTAACTTCTGTTATATGACCATCTGATGTGAGACAGATATTTACCGGTTTATTTAATCTCAGTTCTACATTTCCTGAATTGGTATAAATGTGTTTTATGAGCTGGTCCAACACTACTGAGTTGATGCACCTGATATCAGATACAAACACTGGTTTTCTGTCTTCATGCAGCTGCAGAACACACACCAGGAGGCCCAAAAGTCAGATCACATCATTGGAACAAAGTTAAAACTTCTCTCAGAGCTGCAAAGTTCTCCTAGTCTCTGCTGTGATATTTCTAGTAGATGCAGCTGTAAGCAGAACAGAGAACATCACCAAGGACAGCTCCCACCCCGCCTCTGATCTGTTTGAGCTGCTTCCCTCAGGGAGGAGCACGAGGTCCATCACAACAAGTACTAACAGATTCTAGAACAGTTTTTTTTACCAAAAGCCATAACCACTTTAAACTCACATATGCACTGACTTCACAGTCTTACCCCCCAAACCCTGGACTGTCTTATACACACCTACTGTTCAATATTTAATATTAAATACTTTTGATGATATTGATAATACTGTGCAATTTCATTACTGTGCAATATCTGTATACTGTGCAATATGATTACTCCACACTACATATCACACTGTATATAAAACCATATTAATTTTTAAATTTTTTAGAACTGTGCACCTTTTTTTGCACTACTTATAAACATAAACAATATAACCTTTAAAACAGAAAATATAAATGTTACAGCAGCTGTTTAAAGTCTCATAGAGCAGCTTTTTATGTGGATCAGGTTTCAGGATGATCTGTCTTCAATGAATCAAATGTGTGTTAAACTGTTGTTGTTGAATTGTCTCTTTACTGAGAGAACCGACCACATTATTATCTGTTAACTTCTGGTCTAATCCACCAATCCTCACATACATTTGAGACCAGAGGACAGAGTTCCAGTTTGTGTCTGAACCTCTGCAACAGTCAGCCAGTAAAAAGTCAATGTGCAAATACACACACCAACCACACCGTGCAGCTTGTGTTTGTACTGTGTATAAGTGTCAGTCAGGCGTAGGAGAGATAAGAGAGCAAAACACAGCTCTGGTTGGCACTCCAACATCCATCAGAGGACTGAGAGTCTGCTTCCTCAACAACTCAGAGCAAAAACAAACTTCTCAAGTCAAAGTGACATTCAGAAGTCTTTGTCTCTCCTTGTTTCTGTCTCTAACTGGGAGGACATTTGGACTGTTGAATGTATTTCTTTCAGTTTGAGAAGGACAGGGTCTTTACCTGAAACTTCTGCGTAATATGATAGATATGAGGGTTAAATAGCATTTCTAAGCTTTCACTTTACAAAGTCAAGGCAGATCCCTGTTAGCATGGACAGCAACTTGATCCAAATAAACACGTTGTCTTCCTCCTGTCACACTCCGCTGTTTTGTCATTCAGGCAACATGAAATATTTCAGCACCCTGTGAAGCTCTTAATAAAATTTAATGTTATATGTCATTGATTAACTCTCTCTGAGCTAGTGGATACTTAAAGTCTTACACTCAGAAGAGCCATAATGCCTCTCATATAAATAGGGACTTATTTACAATATGAACACTTTATAAAGTGAACATTAGGAAAGTGCATAATTGTGTATAGAAACAATATTATCAGTAGACAGAGGACATGATGGTCTTGAATCAGAGATCTGATGACTCATTTAAAGAGTCAGAGTCCTGTTAGTGCTGCATGCTCGTTCCTCTGAGAAACTTCAGAGATATTTTTAGTAGATTTAGTGAAGCATGACTGAAGACAAAGCAGAGTTGGCCCGGGTGATGATATGAGATTTTGTAGATATTATGCACGGCCACAATGATGTGTTTAGTTTCCCCTTTCGCCATGATCAACGGCTACAGGATGACTACATGCACCAGCAGCCTACCAGCCTACTACTGGAGAAAGTGAAAGTAAAAATTTGAAATGTAGTGAAGAAATGTTAATGGCAGTGTCCCCAAACAGCACTGATGTCACCATCCCTTAAACAGCAAAACAAAACATCACTATAGTTGTAGAGTTTTAGTTTCTCTAAAAACAGACTGCCAGTAATAAGTCACCAAACCACAGACCGCAGCTTGTTAGTATTGCTTCTGGCAAGGGGGAAGTACCGGGGAAAGTAAAGAGCAAACAGGAGGGCTGCAAGAGTACAGGAAAGGTAACTCCGCCTCCTCTAAACATCCACTGTGGCACCAGAGCAGTAGCTCTACCTCTCATGTTAATCCTCCTGAAAGCTAGCCACCATGTCCTCTGTTTTGAGACTGAGTGGAGAAAAAGGAGAGGGGGAGCCAAAAAAGGTCCAGAATACAAATTGATTTATGGTGATTTTATTTTTGAACTTCAAAACCATTTGAGTCATATGATATCACGATTAAATCGGGAGATTAGCAGGACAAATTAAAAATGGGGAGCAGAGGGACAGGATAAATGGTTAAAAGTAGAGAGACTCCCGCGTAAATCTGGAGTGTTGACAGCTATGGCATATATAGGCCTACTGTAACCTGAAGGTCAGAAAGACCCAAACGTGTCAATCATATTTCAGCATTAACCACCAAATGTAACCAGATGTTGCATTATCAAAACATCTACACACTAAATACCTCTTTATTGTTTAAAATCACAATAGTGCTTCACTGCCAAATATAGCAAGGAACCAAATGTGTTTAGACTCAGCAGAGTAAGATATCACTGAGATGCCGTCCAGATGGCAACACAGTTTTAGTTTTTTTATAATTCTGTATTGACACATTGGGACAGAAAGAAAGAAATACATATCAATCAGATGATATAAAAAAGTTAATTAAATATAACACATAATGCATCTACACATATAAACAATGAGACAATTAAGTCAACTTACTCAGAGGTTACAGAAAATCATTTTAGGAGTTGTTCACGAGACTAATTATAATTATAGTTTTAAGGTAAATTAATGTTAGGTTTAAAAATAAGTTAAAGCATTGGTGATGTCTGATAAAAATGTACTTTTGGTTGAATGAACACTGTAGCTGGAGGAAGCACTGAATCAACCGATTTCATCACACCACACTAATCAGCATTTGACTGCCTCACCCAAAAGCTAGCTTCTAAAGAATTAATTAGGTCATGGCTGTTATTTAGCATACTGTAGGAGACTCATTGTCCCCACAGGAAAGGTAACTGCTAGACGTGATTAGAACAAAGGAAATGCAAACTCTGTAAACTTGAATACAATCAACACTTCCATGATAATCAACCTTAGTCTGTGACCTGGAGTAAACCTAAATTCAGGTGTGTCCTTATCCTGAGGGACAGGATAAATGGGGGCTCCTAAGACGATCTCAGGACTGTTCTTCTGTGACTCCACAAGAGAAGCATGAGAGCAGTCCGCTGTCAGCTGCAGTGTAACATTTGTGTTTTCATGTTTTATGTTTAATTGTGTCTTGATCGTTTTTCATGTTGTTTTTATTAAACCTCTTGCTTAACTTTCAATCCCAAACCCTAACCTCCTTCGCCCTCGCAGCCCAAAAAAACACGTCATTTAGTGTATTCTAACATTAATAACAGCACAATGTTTTATTAAGTTGTCTCTGTCCTGATATCTTCACTAGTACAGGAAACTAGAGTTTGGACATCTTTGTAACATCTTTAGAAACATGTTAAACAGTTGAACTGGTTCAAACATGCGGGCTTTTTTTTAACAAGCCGTTAGTGTCACCTAGTGGAGAAAAAGCTAACAACAATGGGAACTCCTTTATTCAGGATCCAGTTTACAGGAGAACGGAAGGCTGTCATCGTCTCACTGAATGGGTTTTAAAGGTTAAAGAAAAGCTGTGGAGGTAAAGAGTAACCAGCAGTAGAAATCTTGATTTCTAGACAGAAATAATCTATAATAACAGAAATAAAACCCCGCAGAGTTGCTGCTGTCAGTCCCAGTCCACAGTAGAGACCGATCCATCCCGGACTCTCTGGTTGTGGTGGACTTGTTGTGTTTGGGGACTTGTTGTGTTTGATGTCTCAGGTTCCAGCCGTTACTACTTTCTAAGCTGCTGTAAAGAGACCAAACATTGCAAACATTTTCATTCATATGAAGAAAACATTAACAGAGAGAAGGATTGTGGATTTCCACAGTACTTCTTTTCTCAGGTTCTTATTTATTAAAAGCTGCTGAATTGGGGCGTTGTTGGCCCGACAACAACCCCTCTTAGCTGTTATATAATCACAACATATCAGAGCCTGAAGTGAGCTATTGCTTTTATAAAACAGTCATCAAGTATGGCATTATGAAAGTTAGTCACATTTCAATTTAAATAGATTTTTATTCATAAAAAATCATGTTCACAATAAAATCTAAGCTCTCCTGGGATGACTGTCCGTCTCACATACGAGGCTGTTGCTATGGAACATAGCACAGGTAATTAGCTTCCCTAGCAGCTAGCACAAAGCTTTCTTTTGCTTAATGCTAAATAAAGGCAAACAATAACAAACTAACTGCTGAGGCAGCAGTAGCGCAGCAACTACTGTTTTCTGGGTGAAGGTGAAAGGCCCGGAGGCCAGAGAAGATCTCCAATTATCTCTCTGAACTCTAATTCCCGGCATATTCGTCGGTAACCTATATTACCAGAAACCTTTAAGAATCACTGAGACAATAGAATAAAGTCAAGTACTTGTACTGAACAGTGTTTCAAGTATTACAAAACACATGCAGGCTCAAATCAGAGACTATGTATCCCTAGCAATCAGACAAAGCAATACAGGGCTCAGGTCTACAAAGTCACCCAAGTTGTGAGCCCTGATTCTAACTCACCCTCCCTACTTATCCTCTCCTCCGCGGGTTCTGTCATCTCTGTCATTAGGCAGAATGTGTGTTTCTATCTTCATGCACCGCAGTCGGGTGTCTGACAGGTTCCACTTCCTCTTCTTGCTTTCCGTAACCTTTACACTGAACCCCCCCACACACACACACACACACACACACACACACACACACACACACACACATCGACCTAACAGCCATTTCCTGTTGTTTCACTTCTAACATACTAGCAGACTTTAAACTATGATTAAAGGCATAAGCTAAAACATTCTGTGCATCTGAGACATCTTGGTACAGGAGTCGTGCATCCCCTGTAACTTGTAACTTTCCTCTCAAAGAATACACACAACTCCACAATGTGCAATTTTACACATCTTACTAATAAGTACTAAAACCACATTTAGAAATATAATATAATTCTAACACAGCTTTGAAGAGAGCAGAGATAACGGCTTCAATTCCCCGTCGTGAAGTGCTGTCTGACAGCGAGGTAAAGCTCTGAAGGAGTTTGATTTGAAACCAGCTCTGTGTCCTGGTAGTTCTTCCCTCTGAGGCACCAGCCATCAGTCAACGTTTTTCTCAGAGGCGGAGTGATGCTTAATGTGAAAAGGAGTTTGGTTATAGCCGTTGTATGTGGTTATTATATCACGGCTATGAACCAATCAGATTGCTTGATTTGAGCAACCTTTTTAATGAATGAACTTACTAGTGACGTTGAGCCGACATCTACCAGAGTTACTCCCATAATCTGTGAGCACATCACACAGGTACAGTCCCGAGTCTTCAGTCCTGAGTCTGGACACATGAAGTCTGAGTCGTCCTTCTCTGAGGACGTCTTTGTCCCACTGGACTCGTCCTGCAAACTGTTCATCCTTACACTCTGGGACTGCAACTACCTTCATGGAGATGAAACAGGACTGGATTATTGACAGTTATCAGTTCACAGAAGATATTCAGAGAGTTGGAGAAAGTGTGAGGGTTGGTTGTGAAGGTCCACTCCAGTGTGATGTGGTGGTTCTCCTCTGCCTGATAGGAGGTCTGGGTCACATTCACTACAAATGTTCCTGTTGAGGAGACAGAGAGGGAAAGTGAGGAGCAGACACACTGACAACTTTAAACTCCATCTCCACATGTTTCTGTGGACACTTTAGTGATTCTTTGTTTAGTGTTAGTGGATAATAAAGTGAAGCTGTAAACTAACCAGAGACACAGGAGGTCAGGATGATGAGCAGCAGGATGCTGCAGATCATCTTCTCCTGTGAGAGGAGACAGAGGTGAAGAGTCAGAAATACATGAGCTCAGAGTTCACTTATTACAGGACAGAGAGAGGACATATACAGTCTGTTTATACTTCTTCTTCTGTGTTACTTATTACACATGACTGACCAGAGGACTGACAATAAGCAGCTACAGTGATGTATTTCTGTCACAAGATGGCGCCAGTTAGTAGAATTTTTCAACCGAGGAAGTACGAGTCTAAAATGATCTGAGATGAACTGTGAGATAAAGCAGAGTGACTTGGTGGTGACTTAAAAGCTGTACTTTAACCATTTCCAACCGTCTTCAACAGGATCCTTGTTATCATTCAATCTATAACGTTGCCTAGGCATGTCTTACTCTTCCCTCCTCTTTGTGTATTGTGAAAATCAAAAAGGCGCGAAAACACGAGGCAGGAAGTAAAACTAAACATGACATGGGAGAAACTGAGACTACAAAATACAGGAAACTGAACCATAAAACACACAAGGATGGAAACAGGGTAAAACGCAACAGAGAACACAGGAGACAGTAACCATCAAAGAAACAGGGAATAAATTAACACAATGAAACAGGAAAGACTAGAACAGAATAACATAACAGATGTGTTGGAGCAAGATTTCTGCTCATGTTCAAAACTTTGTGCACATTCAAAATATATCTCATCCCATCTGTGTTCTCTGAGATTTGGGGGACTTTGAATAAAATTAAGTGACGATAGGCTTTTACAAGAATCTGTCACTGTAATGAAAACCCACCCAGTGTCAAGTAATCAGTGTGTGTCCGACAATGGAAACGCTGACAGACACAGCAAGCCAGGAAACACGTGCAACGCCTCTGTGCAGCTTTACACTTTCTACATGTATCAAATATTCACTAAGAAGATCACACTTAGGCCTACCTGAAACTCATCCAATCGACTTTGAAAACGGCTCAGTAGTAGCATATTCACCATGCTGTAAGAATAGACTAGAATATTTTCATGAAGTTCGTATGAAACCGCCAAACACACACTGAGGGAGGGACTAGAATCTGATTGGCTGACCCGGCTGACCTGGCTGCTGAAGGCAGGACTTGAGTCTGAGAAACCCGAGTGGGAATTGTAGGGGTCAATAATGAGAAGAATAGCTACTAAAATGTGAGAAAAAGCCACAGAGGCATAGAAAAAGCGACTTATATACGTTTAAAAAAAAAAAAAGACATGATGAACAAAGTGATGATGAAGAGCTGCAGTTTGGTGAACTGTCCAGCAGGTGAAGCCAAAGTTCTTCTTTAACTTCCTGGAAAGAAAAACAACAAAAGTTCCTCTGTATCGGTAAAATAACTGATGATAAGCAGAGGAAAAGGCGCATCAAAATATGTCGAAAAACAACAACAAATAGGCTTCGAAAACGCGGGAACAAAGAACATCAGGGGAAGAAATGACAAAAAATCAAGGAAAAAGCAACAAAACCATCCGAAAATAATCGATCAAAAATCCTCCCAAATGTGTCAAACACTTCTGAAGCAATTTGTTCTTAAAAATAAAAATAAAACTATTGTTTTCTATAATGTGAAAGGACACCTGGTGGACAGGTGGAGAAGAACAATACCTCGTCATAGAGCTGCAGAGGGAGTGAGGGTGTGTCTGAGAAGTGGGACAGAGGGGCAGATACTTAGATTACATAGACTACTCTAACTATGCAGCGGTAGTGTGTATTTGTCTGTTTCATATGCAAAACATTAATTAGGCCTATGTAAAAAGAAAATAAAAACAGTAATATGTATGTGTATATGTGAATGTGTTGAAACTTGAAGTGGGACCATCATGTCTCTTCATGTCCTGCAGCGGTCCCAGTTGTGTCTCCTGCAGTTCAAAGTTCAGACTGAGCTGCAGCCTGCAGGACGAGACAAACACTTTCAACCTAGAAAGGTACAACTTTGTTTTAACGGGACGTTTTACAGTAACGTGTTGAGATCCACAGTTATATTTTGGATGTAAAAACCTGCAGGACTCAACCCGAGAACACTCTCCCTTTTTAAGATTTTATATTGTTCTCTCTATCTCTCCTTCCATCACAGTTTGTCTTCAGTTCGTTTTTTTTTTCAGTTTTGTAAAAATAAACATGTTTTCAATTACAACTCATGTGTATTAGAGCATGTGCTAGTCTCGGATTGTCAGACCATACTCCACACGCGTGGAAGAAGGTCTGGTTGGTCCACACAGCCTTCTGGGATGGGAGAAAAACATGCTCTGGTTTGTTGTTGGCATTTCTTTAAACCAATCACAATTGTCTTGGCCGGTGCTAAACCCCGGATGGAGCCACAGTGCCGCAGCAAAATAGCCTCGGGAAGGAACTTTTTTTGGTGGAACGTTCAAAAGTTGTTTTAATTCGGTGCAACAGAAAACTCAGATTGGACAGATAGTCTAGCTAGCTAGCATCACGATCACAACAATTGCGTCCAAATCTTTTTTCTTCCCCTACTCCTGCTACAAACTTTGAGTAATCATCATCAAATTCGAGCAGAACATTTCCGGATATATATATATATATATATATATATATATATATATATATATATATATATATATATATATATATATATATATATATATCTCCTGAACACTTTGTTCTATGCAATCACATTTGGTGGACATGTGCAGATGTGATGATGTGATGAGTGGCACTGCCAAAAAAATCCTAGAATGATAGACATGCAATAGATGTATTTATACATTTTCTATTGTATTTTTGTGTATTTTTCTCCATTTGATTGTCTTTTTCTCCTCCAGATATGGCAGTGAACTCTTCCTCCTCCAATGACTCGGTCCTTCATTCCAACCTCACTGTCACCATATCTTGCTTCTTCATCAAACCAAGGTCCTTCATCCTTTTTGCATACTACATCACCAACATCCTCCTCCTCCTCCCTCTCTGCATCCTCATCCTCTACCTGGGTCTCCAACGATGGCAGCGACATCGCTCCACCTCCGCAGCATCAACGACGAGTCACTCAGACAGTTTCATCTACCACATGGTCGCCATGGAGCTGATGGGTGTTTTTGGGTGCGCCCTTGGGTGCTGTAGTATCTACGGGGATCATATTTTATTATCTGTGGGGTTCTTTTTTTTTTAACCTTACCTGGTATGGAGAGACGTTCTTTCACATGCTGACCTGTGTGGAGCACTACCTGGCTGTCGTTCATCCCATCACCTACCTGAGTCTGAGAGGAGAGAGAGGGATCAGAATCAGAAATATCAGCATTGGCTGTGTTTGGCTGCTTTCCTCTGGAGCAAGTCTGATGAATGTTTACATCACAATGTTATACATAGATGTCAGCCTCTTGATTTTGTCTTTGTTCGTCATTTCCTTCTGCAGTCTTTCTGTTCTCTGCGTTCTGATTCGTCCAGGGCCAGGGGAACAGGGCGGGGGTAGGGAAAGAGACCAATCAAAGCAGAGGGCTTTCTACACCATCATGGCCATACTCATAGTGCTGTTGTTGAGATGCTCTGGGAATCTGGCTGTGGTTTTTGTTAATGGGTTGAGCGAAGTTGTTGATTGTGTGCTGATGATGTCTTTATTGTGGTTTAATATCCCCAGCAGTCTGGTGTTACCTCTACTGTTCCTACACATAGCAGGAAAATTAGTGTGTCGTAAAAATAACACCTAAAGATGATCAGGATGAGATTTGCATTAAATCACTTCAGATTCAAGCCAACTAATGCCTATTTAAACATCTTCTGGTTTGATCTCCACCTGCTGCTGAGAAACATATCTGGCTCTTCAGCTGATCGATGCTCTCATTCTTGGAGCCCAGGAAGCGGAGGGACTCCACCATGTTGACTGTGGAGTCACCCAGGGTGATGGGGGCGGGTGGGGCTGCGTCCTTCCTAAAGTCCACAACCATCTCCTCTGTCTTCAGAGCGTTTAGCTCCAAGTTGTTCTGACTGTCCAGGTCACCAGGTGGTCAATCTCCCACCTGTAGATGTGTTTCTAATATTTTGGCCAGTCCATTTACATACACGAGTGGGCCAGAATATTAGAAACACCTGTCAGTACAACACCAGAGGAAGTGATGCTTTTCTTCATAATGACCATAAATAATGAAACGGTGTTGTTAATGTGTCAGTGGATCCATAATGATCTGCTGCTTTATGGTCCAACATCATGAAAACTTTTTGAAATTCTATCCAAAATTGTACAGCTTTAGCTTTGAGATTTAATGTTTTTAATTTTTTTTTAAGTGATCCTGTAATTGACCCTCAGTGTGCTTAAAGCTGTCTGTTATTACCTGTCATTGTCTCACTGAATGTGTTTTAAAGGTTAAAGAAAAGCTGTGGAGTTAAAGAGTAACCAGCAGAGGGAGCTTTTTACTGGGAGTCAGGTGGTCTTGTTGAAGGAGTTGATCATCAAGTCTCCACAGTTAACCTGCATGCTATCAGCTCAGCATCATAACACACATGAATGGAAGAGTTGGTGCTCCGGTTGTATTGTGGTTTAAATGTCTCTGGAACTGAAATGCAGGAAGAAGAAGAAGAAGAAGAAGAAGAAGAAGAAGAAGAAGAAGAAGAAGAAGAAGCAGGAAGATGTCTCCATATTGTTCTGTGTGATTTCTTTATTTGCTGTAATTTACCAAATTTGATTCACTTCATTTCCTTTTTCTGTTGTAGTAAAACACCAAATCATATCTCAGATGTTTCAGCAGCAACATTATTTTTCTCTGACTCTTCTGGATTACAAATATTTTACATTGAAGGTAAAAAAGTCTGTCTTTGCATTTATTCTCAATCGACATAGAACTGAAACACTACCTGAATGAAAAACATAAACTGTGGTCATTTTCATTTATTTTATTGTAAGAAAGGTCACGAAGTTTATTTCCTTGATTCCTTAAAAGCTACAAAACACTTTACTCAATGAAAGCATTATTTACAGACATTAGTCATTTCTGCTGTCATAACTTATTCATTTAGATTAATTAACATCAAGATGTAACATATCAGAGTTAGCATTAATGCTAATTTACATCTGTAGTAGTAAGACAAGAGGGAACATTACAAGTAACATATGACATTATATATTGATGCAAGTTAATACACAAATAGAAGAGATTATTTTCTCTGAAATTTCGGACATTTTTGAGAATATTTTACATTGAAGCTAAAAAAGAAAAGAAAAATTAGTTTTTTACATTTTGTCTTGAAGACCAAGAACTGAAACACTACCTGAGAGAAAACATACAAGCTGTGGTCATTTTTTCATATATGTCTAAGACACGTCAATGTGACAAGTTATATATAACAATGTATTCATACATACAATTTATTTTGAGTCAAACATAATTCATTTAAAAAAAAAAATTTTTTTGATGTTATCACAGTACTATAGTATCTATTTTCAAAATATGTAATTTCATTTAAGGTAGTTGTAAATATATATGAAGACTAAGCAACTAGTGAGTAAAACCAAGAAGAGGAATGCAGATAGCTAATTCAGATCCTTATCTGTGTGGTTTAATGGTTCGTCGATCTGTTGGTAATGCCTAGGGGCTCCAGTTGGGGGATCACGCTCCTCTTCCTCATTCAATACAGACGAGTGAAGGAAGGAACTGCTTGTGTGTTTCCTCATCCTTCTCCCGTTATTATTCCCTTTTTAAAGGCACAACATCAACAAATTTTTTCCTTGTTTCTTTAAAAGCTGCCAAACCCTTCACTCAATGAAAACATTATTAACACTGATATTAGTTATTTCTGCTGTAATCACTTAAATATTTGATAGGAACAGAGCTCGTTAATGAACATCAATATGTAAACATGCTGGAGTTAGCATTGATGCTAATTTACATCACTAGTGTTTAGACAGGTAACACAAGACAGAACATTACAAGTAACATACATGACATCATATATTGATGCAAGTAAATAGACAACTAGAAGAGGACAAAACATTATGTAACATGTCAACTTCAAATTCAAACCTGTAGTAAAATGAACATAATTTAAAATATAAAGATATAACACAACATTTTACATCACAAATAGTTTTCTGACATTAAGAACAGATGGAGGAGAGACTCTAGGAGTCTGATTTATTTTTATGACTATAACTTTATGCTCTGATGATTCATTTAAAGAGAGTCCTCAAGACTGAGTGCTGTTAGTCCTGATGGCTCCTTTCTCTGATAAACTCGACATTCGTACATCTGCAAACTGTAGGTGATTTCTTTTATTATTAGTAGATTTGGTAAAACAAAAACTGAAGACTAAGAGGAGAGCACAGAGAGCTGGGAGAAATGTTGTCAGTCCACATTTAAGACTGATCCTGCCCCGACTCTCTGGTTGTTGTGGACTTGTTGTGTTTGGTGGACTTGTTGTGTTTGGTGTCTCAGGTTCAGGCCGATCCCTCACTGCTGTAAAGAGACCAAACACATCTGTTTCATTCATGTGAAGGAAAAACATTTAATTTCATTTTTATAAAAGAAGTGGAACCGGTAGGTTAAGTACACTGTCACATGAGACATCACGTGAGACACACGGAAATAAATGCCCGTCCGGTAAGCTCAGACTTTCCCTTTTTCTGCTGTTGTCGCGCTGGTGGTGTGCCTGGTGTGCCTGGTGTGCTGTTCCTTGGTTCAAGATTAACGCTCTGTGGTTGGCGGGTTCGATGGAGGAGACAGCCAAGGTACTTTTGCTTTGTTTGATTTTCACTTTTACTGTGTGTCTTACCATGCCGGGACAGACATTGTCCTTTGTTTTTTCTGTTCGCAGTGCACAGCGCCGCTCGCGGTTTTGCCTAGTCTGAGTTTTACACTTACTCACTTAGCTTACCTTTTTATTAATTTAAACTTATCTGTATTGGAACCTTTGCCTGTTTGTTTATTGTTACAAGGGGGTTTCATGTTTGTATTGAGGAGAGTTCATTTTGTTTGGATATTCTGCATTAGTTTTAGTAACTTTTAATCTGGCCTGAGATTTTAGAAACCTAGTGATTGCTTGAATTATTTGTAGAGGTGGTGACATAACTTGATCATTTTGCTAGTGACATTGCATGGTTGGTTATGGTGTGTTATTTGGGTTTACTTTGATATTTGCATGTTGTGTTCATTTGTAGTCCTTTTTTTGTTATATGATCCACCCATGATAACCACTGTAACCACTTAAATAGTTTCCACTTTAATAGTCTTTATTTTAATGAAATTCTCCTCTCCTACTGTGTTTTGTATTTTTCGTTGTTTTTGTTTTTATTGCATTGGTTTTGTTTTAACTTATTTTTACAGTTACGTTCAACTGAACATTGTCTTTGGGTTTATAATAAATGATTTTGAGTTGCCCAAACCAACCTCGTCTCTGATTGGTTAGGTGGGCTTGCCTGTTTAGTGGGAGTCCCAGTTGGTACCAACTGATATGTAGGATTCTCGTAGGGTACAGATTTGATCATTGGCAAATTATCAAAGATGTTTTATCAATATCAATAAAGTTATGAATATGGTTATTAATAACTTTATCAAATCGACAAACAATCAAAACGGGGCACCACCCTGCTAGTCAGGGACCAATAATCAAACTGTGGAACAGTCTCATTTCTGTGGTAATCCTTTAAAAAGGAAATAAAGGAAGGGGTGAATCCAAGCACGGACCTGATCGACCAGCAATTATTACAACAAGTACACAAATAATCACAAGCAACTGCTAATTAAGTATAATAAGATTTATTAACTTCACAATTATCAGTAGCTAAACAATAATCCTTCAATAATAAACTCATATACCTTTTATAATATCACAACCAAAAACAAAGCAAAAACAAAGCAGCATGTGTCATGGACACGTCTGTGTCTGTGTGTGTGTGAGTGTGTGTGAGAGAGTGAGTGACAAAGGGGGGCGGTGCGGAGTGTAGTTCTAAACACCAAAACAACTCCAAAGATGGCTACTCCTGTGAGCTGCACAAAACTATTTAGCCTCAAGAGGGCGGTAGTGGTGCTGCGTCGGGAGAGGGCTGAAGAAGCCGGGGGTTGCTAGGCAACAAGAACGGCTTGCCGATCTGGTAGCTAGTTCCTGTTTTAGCTCTGTACGAACGTAGGGAGATCCCGATGTGAAGCTACAGCGTTAGCTTGGTAATTCGCGGCTAGCCTGTGTCGTGTGTGTGTGTGTGTGTGTGTGTGTGTGTGTGTGTTAGTAAAGGAAGAAAGAGAAGGAGAGTAAAAGAAAAGAGGCACTTCTGATCTTAAGATATTGATACGGCCAGCTCAGTGGCTTAACAGCGGATTCATCGCGATTATCACGCGGACAGTAACTAAAACTCCTGAAAGGAGTTAGCAGATAGCAATTACGGTTTTTAACCCAGCTACTTTAACACAACCAGAATCAAACGATATAATGATCAGTTATATATTCACAGAACAGATTAATAACCAGATATGGCCCCGTACATGATTACAATCAGATCACATTAATGGCAACAGCGGTAGCGAGCCCTTTGCTCATTAGTAACAAACCAAAACGCACTAGTTCTAATATTTGCCCAGAACTGTGTAAGCCTCTTACTGTATGCGTTGTTTGTCAGTTAAGTCTCGCCAGAGCTTAACGATCCGTTTCGGTCCAGAGCAGGGGACGAAGCGTAATCCAGGTCGACCAAACAAGAAACAGAGCGTAGTCCTTTTCTTGAATCCAGGCTGATTAAGCCCGCTGCAGATGAAGGAATACTTGGCCAGTATTCCCTTGGATCCCCTTTGTATATCAGGCCGATATAAAGTTTGTACTAGTTCGAAACTCGACCAGCGAGGTGATGCTAGTTTGCTAGCTAGCTAGTCCAGACTAGTGTGCTTCCTGTAGCGACGTGAGTCACGGTGGAAAAGCGAAGAAACAATTCAAGGACCCGACGACCAATGGGAAAACTGCAACCTGGTCACAGGTGTGAAGCAGTTCTTTGTCTCACCACCAGTCTGCCTTGTCCCACACGTGTTGAATGCACTTTCTCCATCTTGCGAAGTGGCGGCTTTTTAGGAGTTTCGTGAAACTGGCTTTGGAATTCACATGTAGGCCAAGATCCTTTGTCCTGCCTCCCCTGTGTCTCTGCAGTCAACTCAATCTGAGCCAAATCACTGTTTAACCAGCTTCTTGGTCCCCAACAGATATCAAATTAAATTTTAAACTCTTTGGGTGAAAGTCCCAAGGTGGCGTTGTCGACTGTGTTAAATTGCTAAATTTTGGGCTAAAGCCCTCTATTGGGCCCGGTTACAGAAGGAAGTGTACAGATATTCTCTTAGCTGTGATATAATCACATACAACGGACTGAAGTGAGCTGTTGCTTTTATATAAACGGTCAATAAGTACAGTATAACATTATGAAACTTAGTCACATTCCAATTTAATTTAAATAGACTTTCATAAATAATCATGTTCACAATAAAGTGGGTCCTCCTAGGCTGGCTTCCCACACATACTGAGGTGGATACTATTTAACGCAGCCCAGGTAGGATTTACAAGCAACTCGCACAGACTTTTAGCGCAAAATTTCTTTTGCATAACACCAGAGAAAGACCCAATTAACAAACTAACCAATCGAGGCAGCGGCAGCGCAGCAACTTCCATTTTCTTCGAGGTAAAGTATTATTGTTTTATAAAGGGATTCTGGCAGCTCTGAAGTGTGCAGAGATAACAGCTTCTGTTCTTCATTGAAAAGGTCTGTCTAACAGCAAGGTTTAGGTGGAAAATATTCTAAATAAAGTGAACACTTAAAGAGATATTTGGCTGATTTGAAACCAGCTCTGTGTCCTGGCAGTGTGGGCATATGAAAGGCTTCCCTCTGAGGCACCAGATATCAGTTTGTATAATGTTTTTAATGTGTAAAAGAAATTTGAAAAGCTGCTGCCCCCGCGACCTGGCCCTGGATAAGCGGGACGAAGATGGATGGATGATGGAATTTGAATTACAGTGCGTATGTGGGTATTATATCACGGCTATAAACCAATCAGATTGCTTGATTTGAGCTACCCTTTTTTTATAATAAATCAACTTACCAGTGACATTGAGCAAACATCTATCAGAGTTACTCCCATAATCTGTGAGCACATCATACAGGTACAGTCCTGAGTCTTCAGTCCTGAGTCTGGACACATGAAGTCTGGGTCGTCCTTCTCTGAGGACGTCTTTGTCACACTGGACTCGTCCTGCAAACTGTTTATCCTGAGACTCTGGGACCTCAACTCCTTCATGGAGATGAAACAGGACTGGATTCTTGAGGACAGTTAACAGTTCACAGAAGATATTAAGAGAGTTGTAGGAACTGTGAGGGTTGGTTGTGAAGGTCCACTCCAGTGTGATGTGGTGGTTCTCCTCTGCCTGATAGGAGGTCTGGGTCACATTCACTACAAATGTTCCTGTTGAGGAGACAGAGAGGGAAAGTGAGGAGCAGACACACTGACAACTTTAAACTCCATCTCCACATGTTTCTGTGGACACTTTAGGTGATTCTTTGTTTAGTGTTAGTGGATAATAAAGTGAAGCTGTAAACTAACCAGAGACACAGGAGGTCAGGATGATGAGCAGCAGGATGCTGCAGATCATCTTCTCTCCCTGTGAGAGGAGACAGAGGTGAAGAGTCACAAACACATGAGCTCAGAGTTCACTTATTACAGGACAGAGAGAGGACATATACAATCTGTTTATACTTCTTCTTCTGTGTTTACGTATTACACATGACTGATCAGAGGACTGACAATAAGAAGCTACAGTGATGTATTTCTGTCAAAAGATGGCACCAGATAGAGTTTTTCAGCTGAGGAAGAACAAGGAAGTATGGGTCTACTATTATGATCTGAGATGAACTGTGGAAGAAAAGAGGGGCGGGTGACTAAAAACGGCAGTTGAAACTGTTCCCAACCTTCACCTGGAAACTTGCTCTCACCTCCTTGTTATCAGACAAAACTCTATCATTACTCGGCTTGAACTTCGTTCTCCAATGATTGTTGTTTTAATTAGGCCTGTTTATCTGTGACAGTGAAACCTATTAAAATGATGTATGGCTATATATCTGTGATCATCCTAACATTGTGTTGTCTTCCCGTCAACCTTGAAAAAGCTTTTTCGACATTTTTGACACCTTTTTTTCCCACCTGCTTTTTCCAACGTTTTAAATTGTTAAATATTTCTTCTAAATAATTTCAGCACTTATTTCTACGTCCCATATTTTCTGATGTAAAACAAAAATTGAAAAACGGGTCAATTTGACCTGAAGTCAACACAAGGTTAACCTTCATATTAGACTATTTATATATATTTAGATCATTCTCATGTCAGGCAGACATCAGATCAGTTTTCTGCTGTGTATAAACTGTGTAAATGTTCAGTTCTGACAGTTTAAAATGGACTGAAGGTGAAAAGAAGATCTAGGCTCAATGATAAATCTTTCAGTCGCCTTTTGAAAATTATACTACTAGTATAGGACTAAATATATAATATATATAGAGGCCAAAAAATACTCATTAGCTTGGACTCACACTGATACTTTAGTTTCGTTTTCAACCTACAAAGCTACAAGTGTTTTACTAAATGTTCCAGCTGCTGTTTAAAGTCTCATAGAGCAGCTTTTATGTGGATCAGGTTTCAGGATGATCTGTCTTCAATGAATCAAATGTGTGTTAAACTGTTGTTGTTGAATTGTCTCTTTACTGAGAGAACCGACCACATTATTATCTGTTAACTTCTGGTCTAATCCACCAACCCTCACACACTAAATCTGTACAACAGGGTTCATATCACGACAACACCAACATCAACACATTCACACATTACCTTGTGTGTCTCCAGTCAATTACGGTCCAAACCGGGAGACCAGAGGACAGAGTTCTGATCCCTTTTCTCTAACACGAAGTTAGTAAGCACTTATAAGCACCTTCATGATGTTACTGAGATGTCAGGATTGTGAAGCTTCGGACCCAAAAATGCAGATTAAAGGATTTTATTAACAAAAGACTTACAAATGAAGATGTCCTGAGGTAGACAGGGAGGCAGTCCAAACCAAGACAAACCAAAAACAAAAACGAAAAACCACTAGAAAACCAGAAAACATGAATGGAATAAACCAGCAGGAATGAGACAGCACAGAAACTAGGGCTACCACGAGGTACCAGGGTGGCGCAGACAATCACAGAGGTGGAAAAACAAGACGTTAAAACAAGACACGACATGAGAGAAACAGAGACTACAAAATACAGGAAACTGAAGCATAAAACATACACAAGGATGAAAACGCAAGAGAAGGGAGATAGTAAACAACAAGGAAACAGGGAATGAATTAACACAATAAAACAGGAAAGACTAGAACAGAAAAAAAAATATTGGAAGAAGGAGTTGAGATATTATGAGTAAAATAAAAGTGATAATGGGCTATTACAAGAAAAACATCACTATATTTCAGAAAATAATCTACCTGCACCATAGTCTGCTGTGCATTATTGCTCTGTCTGCTGATATGGTAGATCTCAGACCTTCTGACAGACTCAGAGCCCTGTTGACATCCCTGGCTGGCAGCCAGCCAGAGAGCCAGATTGACTCTGTGGCTCTGGCTGCCGCGCCAGAGAGGCTGAAGGCGGCTTCCTCTGCACCTGGCTGCCAGCCGGGGATCAGATTCCAGTTCCTCACTCTGTGTGTAGGCCTAAGCATCAGCCAGTGGCTGCTGAAGGCAGGACAAGAGTCTGAGAAACCAGAGTCCCCCAGGTCCGGTAGTGTGGGAAGTGTAGGCATCAATAATGAGAAGAATAGCCGACTAATGCGAAAGCCACAGAAACATAGAAACAACGACTGATACACGTTTAAAAAAAAAGTCAAAAAGACCTGATGGACAAAGTGATGATGTAGAAAAACAACAAAAGTTCCTCTTTATCTGTAAAATAGCTGATGATCAGCAGAGGAAATAGAGCGCAGAAACGTTAAAAAAACAAGAAGAAGAGTCAAATATATCAAAAAACAACAAAAAAGCCTCAGAATTGTCAACAACAGTAGCTATTTAAGTGTCCCACATGAACCACTTAATGTGATGATATTAATGCAGCAACATGAGTCAACATGTTCAGAAAATATTCTGCATATTTACTGAGATTAATTCACTTTTCAAGTTATTTTTAAATCTCTACAAACTGACTTTAACACTGGATCGACATGAACTGAACGACAAACAATGAGTGGAAAGCATTTCATTCATCAGGTCAAAAAGTTCACTTATGTTTATTGAAAGGAAAATATTGTTTTGTACATTTTGGAGACACACCATAAAAAATAAGGCAAGCAGAGATTTAATTTAACATTATATGAAGCCCTAAATGGATAATTTTATATTAAATGTCACTTGATCTGAGAAATCTATGGAAGTTTGTTTCTTAGTAAAACTTCAGCAGGTTTTGGAAAATAAGCCACCATCTGGCCAAGCTGTGTAACTTCTGTTATATGACTGCTGTTAAAACCATCTGATGTGAGACAGATATTTACCGGTTTATTTAGTCTCTGTTCTACATTTGCTGAATTGGTATAAATGTGTTTTATGAGCTGGTCCAACACTACTGAGTTGATGCACCTGATATCAGATACAAACACTGGTTTTCTGTCTTCATGCAGCTGCAGAACACACACCAGGAGGCCCAAAAGTCAGATCACATCATTGGAACAAAGTTAAAACTTCTCTCAGAGCTGCAAAGTTCTCATAGTCTCTGCTGTGATATTTCTAGTAGATGCAGCTGTAAGATGTCCAGCAGCAATGTTTCTATATTACGTTCTGTTTGTGTCGTTGCTTTGTTTGCTCTTCCTTTAGTCTCATGTCTCCTCCAGCAGAACAAGTCAGATCCAGAACTGGTCCAGATGTGAGGAGACATT
Organism: Perca fluviatilis; assembly: GCF_010015445.1. Taxonomy (NCBI): domain Eukaryota; kingdom Metazoa; phylum Chordata; class Actinopteri; order Perciformes; family Percidae; genus Perca; species Perca fluviatilis. The sequence continues at coordinate 25,168,000 of NC_053125.1, read as the reverse complement.
TGGCAGCTTCACTTCTTACATTCTGGGTCCAAACTGTTTGAAGGAAGAAACATAACATCAGTTACACATCTCCACTGATCAATATATACTTATTTTAAGTACTCTAATTACATGTAGCTGATACATACTTACTTTAACTTAAGTAATAATGCAGGACTTTGACTTGTAGTGGAGTGTTTTCACAGTGTGGTATTGGTGCTTTCTAAGGCCCAACACAACATGGACCAACCAGGACCAGGTCTGGTATATGTGCTGACAGGGTGATTGGGAAATGAGACCCAGGTGATCAGGATGAGGACAGTCTGAGGACACCTGGTGGACAGGTGGACAATCTTCTTATTCTTCTGCTAAACACTTCTGACTCTCAGAAGCACTTTTTTTCTTTTACCCACACTGTAACAAATTACTGTAAAAATACTGGATATTTTGCACAGTAGTGTACCGTTTTCCATTAATACAGTTGAATACTGTAAATGTTAATGTCTTTTAGGAACAAAATATTTACCGGCAAGCTGCTGTAAAATCTTACAGTAAAAGCAGTATTTTTTTTTTTTTTTTACAGCAAGCTTACACACTAAAAAACTCCTGGTTATTTTTTCAACCCAGAAACTGAAATGGGTTATTTTTTTCAGAGAGTAACCATTTTCTGGGTTATAGCGCTAATATTTTGACCCAATGCCTGGGTTGTTTGGGTTTCTGGGTTATTTTTCAAAGAGTAACCCACGTTCTGGGTTATAGGGTTTCTCTATCTACAATGTATTTTTCCACACACGAGTCATGACATGGTATGGAAAGAGTAAAAACGTGACATAAAAGACGTATAAAATCATTACATCAGATCATATCATATGTGTATAAGTTTAGCTTAGTTTAAAAACAGTCTAAAGATTTTATAATAATAGTCTGTTGATTTAGGTTTGTTTTTATTCAAGCAACGTTATAAAATATAAATCCAACACGATATGCGTTGCAAATAGATACCAGCAAAGGACTATGGCGGGCGGAGACAGAAACACATTGAGGAGTGTGCTCTATCTGGCACCCCGCCCCGCTAGATCTTCACACAGGAATAAAACGAGTGCACCTTAATAATAATAATAATAAATTGAATTTAATACGCTTTTCATGGACTCCAAAGTCGCTTTACAGGGCAGGGGTAGATTATAAAAACATAACAAAACAAAACGAGCAAACAAAACAAGTAGAACAAACAAGATACAGATGAAAAAGGGAGGGAGGCAGGTGGACTATGGGTAGGCTGAGGTGAAGAGATGGGTCTTGAGGCGGGACGGAAGATGGTGAGGGACTCAGAGGTGCGGATCTCTTGGGGAGGGAGTTCCAGAGCCTGGGAGCTGCTCTGGAGAAGGCTCTGTCCCCAAAACAGCGCAGGTTGGACTTTTGGATGGAGAGGAGACCGGCTGAGGTGGATCTGAGGGACCGTGAGGGTTGGTGGGAGAGGGAGGTCAGTGAGGTAGAGGGGGCCAGATGGTGGAGGGCTTTATAGGTGAGGACCAGGATTTTGTAGGTGATCCGGTGGGAAATGGGAAGCCAGTGGAGTTGTTTGGTTGGGTTTTGATGTGGTGCTGGAGTGATTGGGCAGTATGGAAGTGGGGCGGTTGAGTTCTGGACCAGTTGGAGCGGTTGATGTTGGTAGAGCTGATGCGGAATGAGTTGCAGTAGTCCAGTCGGGAGGAGATGAAGGCGTGAATGAGTCTTTCAGCAGCGGGGGTGTGAGAGAGGTCTGATTTTGGCGTATGTGCGGAGGTGAAGAAGGAGGTTTTAATGACTTGACGGATGTGAGGCTCAAGGGAGAGGTGGAATCAAAGATAACGCCAAGGTTTGCGGGGGCGGTGGGGGAGACAATGGTGCTGTCGAGTGGTGAGAGTGGGTGTTATTGGTTTTGCTGAGTGTGGATTTGGAACCGATCAGAAGGAATTCTGTTTTGTCGCTGTTGAGTTTGAGGAAGTGTTGTTGCATCCAGGTTTTAATAGCTGACAGACAGGAGTTGATGTGGGAGAGGGGAGGATTGTGGGGGATTTGGTGCTGAGGTAGATCTGGGTGTCGTCAGCATAGCAGTGGAAGTCCAGGTTGAAGTGGCGGAGTATCTGACCAAGAGGGAGGATGTAGATGATGAAGAGGAGGGGGCCAAGTACGGAGCCTTGGGGAACACCTTGAGTGACTGTGGCTGTGGCAGAGGTGTGGTTGTGGAGAGAGATGAAATGGGATCTGTTGGAAAGGTAGGAGTGGAGCCAGCTGAGTGCAGTACCGTCGATACCGAGGTCTTTGAGTCTGGTGAGCAGGATGTTATGGCTCACAGTATCAAAGGCTGCACTTAGGTCGAGGAGGATGAGGATGATGTTGGGGAACCGGTGTCAGCAAAGGTGAGGAGGTCGTTGAGGACTTTGAGGAGAGCGGTTTCTGTGCTGTGTAGGGGGCGAAAACCAGATTGGAGAGGTTCGAATAGGTTATTGGCAAGAAGATGGGTTTTGTAGTTGTGAGGCGACTATGCGGTCCAGGGTTTTAGACAGAAAGGGGAGGTTGGATATTGGGCGGTAGTTGTTGAGAGGAGGGATCCAGACCAGGTTTTTAAGGATTGGGGTGACAGCGGCAGTTTTGAAAGCAGAGGGACAGTTCCAAGGGACAGTGAGGAGTTGAAGAGGTTAGTGAGGTAGGGGCATAGGACCGGGAGGCAGGACTTCAGAAGTGGAGTAGGGAGGGGTCAAGGGAGCAGGTAGTGGGTTTGGAAGAGCGATGAGTTTGGAGATTTCAGGAGGAGTGACTGGGTTAAACTGGGAGAGGAGGAAGTGTGGAGGAGGGGTCGGGAGGTCTGGAGGGATGGAGAGAGGAGGGTCCAAGGTAGGTGCTGGAGTAGATCCTGGAAGGTCCGATACAGGGGATAGGGATTTGTAAATGAGATTGATTTTGTCAGTGAAAAAGTGGAGAAATGAGTTGCAGAGATCCGGAGTAGAGGTAAGGAGGCTGTTGGTCCCGAGGCTTGATGAGGTTGTTCAATGTGGAGAAGAGGGTTCTGGGGTTTTGGCAGGGGTCGGTGAGGATGGTGGAGAGGTAGGCAGATTTGGCAAGCAGGAGGGCATTTTTGTAGGCGATGAGATGGGATTTATAGGCTTCATGATGGACTGTGAGGGATGATTTCTTTGTCAGATGTTCAGTTGGCGGGCGGCCAGTTTGTTTCATTTTCCGGAGTGCAGGTGTGTACCAGGGTGAAGAGGTGTTAAAAGTGACGAGTTTTGTTTTGAGGGGGGCCAGGGTGTTGAGGGAGGTAGACAAGGTGGAGTTGAGGTGGTCTGTGAGGTCATCGGGTGAGGTGAGGGTTGAGTCCAGGTGGAGAGTGGTGGAGAGCAGGTCAGAGAGATGGTGGGGATTGATAGATTTGAGGTTGCGGAAGGTGATTTCTCTGAGGAGGCGGGGGCGTGGGGTTGGAGAAGGGATGGTGAACCGTATCAGTTTGTGATCAGAGAGGGGAAAGAGGCATGGATGGAGGTCGAGCACTGGTTGGTTGGTGGAGCAGACCAGGTCGAGGATGTGACCTTTTTCATGGGTGGGGAATGTGACATGTTGGGTGAGAGAGAAGTTATCCAGTAAAATTTTGAATTCTGATGAGAGCTTGCATGTGGGGGAGTCCATGTGGATGTTTAAGTCACCGAGTAGCAGCAGACGTGGAGAGAGAGATGAGGCTAGTGTGAGGAGTTCAGTAAAATCAGAGAGGAAGGAGGGATTTGGTTTAGGTGGCCGGTAAATGAGGATGACTGTCATGGAGGAAAGAGTTTTGAACGCAGATATTCAAACGATGATACTGAGGGGAGGGTGAGTTCTGTGATCCGGAAGTTCTGATTGAAAATGACGGCAAGGCCACCTCCACGGTGGGAGGGGCGGGGTTTGCAGATGTAGTTGTAGCCAGGGGGGGATGCTTGGTTGAGGGAGAAGAAGTCGTTGGGTTGTTGCCAGGTTTCGGTGAGCAGAAGGAAGTCAAGAGTGTTGTCGAGGATTAGTTCATGGAGGGCAGGGGCTTTATTGTTGAGCGATCGGGTGTTGAGGAGGGCAAAGTTGGCATGGTGAGAGGGTGGTGGGATGGGGGCAGGCTGGAGAGATCTGAGGTTGTCCCGGTTAGCAGTGCGTGTGTGGTTTTGTTGGGGTATTGCCGTTGAGGGGGACAGTGAGCCGATTAGCAAATGATTGGAGAGTATGATTGAGTGTATGTGAAGTGGGGAAAGCACTGTAGTCCGGTCCGGGTTTTCTGTGTAGCCTGATGATGCGTTCAGCCCTATGTGAACCAGTGGGTGAAGCATTCAGATGACGTGGGACAGGTGCAACAGAGCGTGCAGGTGACCAGATGGATGGAATGGATTGTCCGTGGTGGAAGAAAACAAACTTGGCGGCGAGAGCTTCTGTGGATGTAACGGCGTCGACGTGAAGTCCGAGCTGTTTGATGACTGGGATGCAGGATGGAATGGAATAGTTGACGAATTGGACCAGTTGCAGAGTTGAATATTTGATCATGATGCCGAGCGGAGGGACGGAGAGCTGCGTGATAGTGGTTAGCCGTGGGCTAGGAGCACAGAGGTGGAGGTGGAGATGGATGAATGAGGTGATTGCCAAAATGATCCACAGCATGACCGGGCGAGAGGAATGTCTAGTCTTGGTCGCTCGCATCTGGTGGAGGTTGCCTACGAGGAGGAGGTCCGCAACCGGGTTAGCGCCGCGCAGCTAGGATTTGCCGCCACGTTTGGTGAACGGGGGCAGCTAGCTAGCGGCTAACCGCGCAGGCAAGAGTCCGGTCAAGGAGCCCCGGGCGCGGGAACCAGCAGAGAGACTGTCCAGAGGTACAGAGGCTGTCCAGAGGTAGGGGTACAGCGAACACAAACACAAGAGAATAGCAGACGAATAGCAGATGAATAGCAGACGGAGAAGCGGCGAATAACCAGCGCCAGCGCCCTCACCTTCAACTGCCGTAACCCTCTCGGTGAGTTGTCTTGACACCAGACCAGCTTATTTTCTCCTCTAAACTAAACACTTTGGTTCCTGGGCCGGGAGGCGAGGTAAGTATTTTCATCTTACTGGTAGTTTGTTGCAGAAAATGTGCTTGTTCAAACAGTGCTTCTAGAATAAACTATCTTACGTTCCATTAGCTAACGTAACTTAACTAGCTAGCTAGCTAGCTTAGAAGAGTAACTGACATTTCACGGTTAACGTACCGCGCGGTGAAGATAGTTTAATATTTGATATTCGTAGGTTTTCGCGGATGTTACCTTCAATAGTTTCTGGGTATGTTGTAGAGCTTATTTAGACAGACGTTTCACACTTATTTTAACTCAAAATAACCAAAAATATCGACACAGTTTTGAGCGGAAAGAACTGAATGTCTGTCCAACGTCGGCCATCCAATAGGCGCATTTAGGGACCGCCGTAAAATTGCAACCCCACTAATTTTAATCTTCATTAACTTTTTGTTTTACAACATAGACATCTCAAACCACTTCCATTAAAGAGAGGGAGAGCCATTAAACATTTCACACTTGTGAATTAGTAAAAATAAATAAATGTAAATAAAGATGTTTTATTTTATTTATTTATTTATTTATTTCAGGACAATGCACATTTAATGAACATGTACAGCAGTACACGTAAAAATGCCAGATTGTAGCCCAAAGGCTAATTTCCATCTGTAGTCCCATTTCGCAGATATAAATTACAATAACAGGGCATAAGAAAAAAACTATTAACATTTGCTATATAAAACAGGATAAAACAGGATGAAAGAAAAGAATAACAGGACAAATTATTAGTAAATGTTAAAACAGAGACACAACATACATATGCTTCACTAATCTAATACAGTATAGCATACAAGTAGGGGTAACCCATACTTGGTTAGCTCGAAGACAAAATATATACAATAATAACATTTGTTCTATGAAGCAAGGAAAAACTAATCAAATTAATCAATCAAGACACTTTATGTATGTGTTTAGACAAAGACACAAATCATTAGTGTACTCTATGGGCTATTACGGTACATAATGCAGTCAGAGGTGATTGCACGTTTGGTTAGCTCTGAGCCACACCTTTACCTGGCTCTTAAAGGTGGCAAGAGTGGGACATTCCCTTATAGTTGTGGGTATTGTGTTCCATAATGCACTGCCTTTAATAGATAATGCATTTTGGCTAAAAGAAGTTTTTCTAAAAGGAACCTCACTGTCCCTGTTTACAACAGCTCTAGTAATCCGAGTCTGTCTGTATTTAATAAATTCTTGCAATGGGGGTGGCGCCAAGCCATGTAGTACTTTATAAACTAAGCATATTGAGGAAAATTTACAAACATTTTTCAAAAGTCAATAAGTTGTATTTATTTTGCAATTATGGTAAGAAAAAGGTTTTTTATCTAAAATTTTGAGTGCCTTTTTGTACAAAAGCTCAACTGGTTTTAGGATAGTAGAACCGACGCATAGACCAGCTGGTGATGCAGTAGTTTAGATGTGAAAATATCATTGAGTGCAAGAACATCAGGGCAGCCTTATCTGACAAAGATCCTCTAATTTGCTTAAAATTACAAAGACTAAATTTAATTCTGTTGGAAATCATTTTAACATGATTTTTGAAAGAAAGTTTGGAATCTATAATCAATCCCAAGTATTTAAACTCTGTAAAAATTTCCAACTCCTCTGTACCCAAAAACACCCTGAATTGAGAAGGCGTAATGGTAGAAGGTTGCTTTGACAAATATAAACAAACAGTTTTTTTGCATTTAAAATAAGACATGATCTATTGAGCCATGTTTGTATATGTGTAAGAGCTGTTGTGAGGCACATCGTGTGCCTCCTCAGGATTTTTCCCTGCAGTAAAAATCACAGCATCATCGGGCGTAAAGCTGGACATCAACATTTAAACAATTATCAGGTAAATCATTTATATATAATGAAAATAAAATGGGCCCCAGTATGGACCCTTGAGGGACCCCCACTGGACAACCCATGTAAACAGAACTAACTCCGTCGCCCACCATACATTGTTCTCTGTGAGACAGGTATGAACAAAACCATTTAATAGCCTGAACCGAAAAGTCAAAACGGGACAATTTAGATAGCAGCACACTGTGGACACGGTGTCGAAGCTCTTTCCAAATCTAAAAACACTGCACCCACACATCATTTTTTGTCTAACTTACATTTGATCTTTTCCATAAATAAGGCCAATGCAGTCTCGGTTGAATGGCGTGCGAAACCCAAACTGCATGGGATGTAAAGATGTTTGGCTGTTACCAAGAAATTCAATGAGTTGTTTAACAACCCATTTTTCAATTATTTTAGAGATTATAGGTAAAATACAAATTGGTCTATAGTTACTTATGTCAGATTTATCACCAGCTTTAAATACTGGGGTTACTGAGGCCAATTTCCACCGCATAGGGACAATTGAGTTTTTATAGATACATTAACCAGGTGCATGATTGGAGGTGCTAAAGCTTCCTTATTTGATTTTATAAAGGTAGTATCGAGCCCATAAATATCCTTTGCTTTAGAATTGTTCAAAGCCGTAATGATATCAATGACTTCTAGTTCTGTTATTTCTTGGATGTGAAATTTTGACTGAGTATTGTCAGATAAAGTAGCAACCTACTGATCAGAACCTTCAAAAAATGTGAAATGTTTCACTATATCTTCTATTGATTTAATAAAAAAAATATTAAGCTCTTGTGCCAGAACAACAGGGTCTCTCACCAGCTGATTGTTAATTTTTTAATTCCAAGCCTTTTTTTTCTCGCGCGTTGGGGTTTTATATCCCTGTCAATTTATTTATGTTATGTCCATATTTTTTACTATTACCTCTAGCGTTTACTCTATAATTTTAATAAAAAAGTTTGCTTTGGCCTTCCGTAATTCAGTCGTTACTTTATTTCTGGCTCCTGTGAAATTAAGTCTGTCTATATTAAGGCCTGACTTAATAGATTTTCTGAGATCCCTGTGCTTCATTAGCTTTAAACAGGCAGAGTTAAGCCAGGGAAGAGAGTTAGACTTCTTTCTCCCATGGCGCCCCCTCCTGGAGAAAGAGAGGATAACCTCTTTAACTTTTGAGAGAAATAAGTCACTGCCAGCATCTGCATCCCTGCAATCCATGAGGCCAGTCCAGTCAATATCTTTCAAAGCTCCATCCACATTTTCTAGTTGATTCTTGGGAATTGTCATATTAATCGTACGGTTTGTTGAAGTACAACATATTTTCTAGACGTTTAATCTTTCTAGAGAAAAAAATTGCATTATGGTCTGAGAGACCTGTTAACAAGTTATGGGTTTTGTGATTCTTTCCCGGTTTATTGGTGAAAACTAAATCAATTTGAGAATGATGAACGATGTGTAATTCTGGTAGGTTGTTCTATTAACTGAATGAGGTTAAAATAATCTGTATAATGTAGGCTATAGTAGGCTATAGTTACAAAAATAATGTAGGCTATAGTTACCAATAAATATGGTAGTTTCAACCATTTTCTAATTAATGAATATATTGACATCAAACCACCTGTAATATGTCTCAGACATCTTATCACAACTTTCACAGCTGTTAGTTTGTGAAAAGTCTTTAGCAAATCCCGTAGCATCCCTATAAGTGACCTATAGTTTATAAATGCATATTTAAAGCTTTTCAATTCATTGGCTTCCTCATTTTTAAATATAATCACATCAAACCACCTGGAATATGTTTCTGGCATCCTCTCACAAATTTCACAGCTGTTAGTTTGTGAAAAAGTCTTTAGCAAATCCCATAGCATCCTCAATGCATATTTAAAGCTTTTCAATTCAATGGCTTCCTCATTTTTGAATATAATCACATCAAACCACCTGGAATATGTTTCTGGCATCCTCTCACAACTTTCACAGCTGTTAGTTTGTGAAAAAGTAGTTAGCAATCCCGTAGCGTCCCTCATCAGTGACCTATAGTCTATAAATGCATATTTAAAGATTTTCAATTCATTGGCTT